>NC_056733.1:1121737032-1121909532 GCF_019279795.1 Protopterus annectens
ATCACAGTGACACAGCAAGTTGGGGTGACCCATCTTTTTATGGTAGCGTATTAGCTATTATTCCAGACTCTGCTTGATCATCAGATGCAGTTTTATGTCATGGCATTTTTATTTATACTGACTGATAAATTCAGCTCAAAAGTCATGCCTCATTCCATCTCTCCCAGCTCTTCCAAGTGAAATCCTCTCCATCGGATTTCTACCAACTATTAACATAGACCAGGTGCTGGTAGCACTCACTAAAGCCATGAACACGGCCTCTATGGCTCCCAACAACATCCCCATTTGCCTCTAAACAGTCTAAAACACAACCTATCATTACCACTTAAGGCACTCTTTAACTACAGCCTCAAAACAGGCAAAATTCCAAGTGAATGTAGGACCACAACAGATATTCCTGTCCCCAACAGCAGACCATCAACTAACCCAAGGAAAACTAAAGATCCATTAGTCAAACAAGTCGAATATGCAAAGTAATGGAATTAATTATCATGAAAAACAAGGGCAATGGCAACCTACAAACACGGACCCATCCCAGTTTGGCTTTGTTAAGGGAATATCATGTCTACTTAATCTGATAGACTTCTTTGAGAGTATTGTCAAGGCAATAGATGAGGGTAACACACTGAATACTACATATCTTGTCCTGGTTAAGGCATTCAATACAATTCTTCACTCAGGCATTGTTGACAAGTTCTCTAAGCTAGGCATAAATCCCTACATAACTTGCTGGATTGTCAGATGGCTAACAGACAGGACCCAAAAAGTCAGGATTGGTGAGACCACCTCCACCAAGAGACTGGTCACTAGCAGAGTACCTGTCTAGGCTCTGTGCTAAGCCTGCTCCTGTTTGGCATCTACTTCCCAGAAGTCAAGGGTAACATTCAAGGTCTTTGGCTCACCAAGTTCACAGATGACTGTAAATTGGGAGCTATCTCCCCCAAGACACCAACATGTTGCAAGAGAGCTTGGCACAGAAAAATAACTGGTGCCAAATGGCCTTTAACTCAATGCCAAAAATACATCATATTGTCCTTTGGGAAACTGTCAACCCAAGTTAATTACTCCATTTATGAAATACCTCCAAGAGTTGACCCAGCAGTAAGGTATCTCAGAACATATGTAGACAACAATCTGGCCTTTGACCAACACATAGCTAAGATAGTAAGAAAATAATTCTATGTCACCCAACATATTGGTAAGGATATGACATCCAGGTCCAAGGAAGTTATAGTACCACTTTACTCAGCCCTTGTCTGACCTATCATTGAATACAATACCCCCTTTGGCATGTATCAAACCAAACACTAGCAACAGTTGGAATGCCCACAAAGGTTTTTCACCAGGAGAATTCGGGGCATCAATATCCTGTCCTACACTCATCATCTAAATGTCTGATTCACACTCCTTTTTCTACAAATAATTTTTCCCTTCTTTGTCTCATTTCCAAGAGTCCTTCAGAGTTCTTTGAAGATGAATTGCTTCCTGATGAGCATAATTAAATGGCGATATAAACAAAGTCATACTCAACCTGATATGGATCTTATGATGTAAGACCCTGATGTGTAAACTTCTTTCCTGATGACATGTTTTGGAAATTTCTCTGTTTTATGCAGCAGAGAGGTGGACTGACCCACTGAACCTATTTTTTTCAGCATAAAGGAGACTACAGAAGACCTTCCCTGGGATTCATGAACAGTCCGTGCAAGAATAGTTTATTCTTGCATGGACTGTTCCGTGTAGGAATACAGCAGCAGCATGCCCTACATATTAATTAGGGTGCGCTGCTGTATTCCTACACCTACACAATCCATGTACAAGTGCAGGGGTGTGTATAAGTCCTGCATGGACACTTAAACATGCCCCCTGCACTCAGAAAGTGCCATACGGCACCTTCAAATAAGGAAATAGCATAATATTACAGCCTGGGTCTAATATTATGCATTATTTCAGTGTCCGCAGACACTGAAATGCAAAACTAGCATGTCAGTGTCTGTGGACACTGAAGTAAGAAAAAAAAACACAATCCCCAAAACGTAGCCTGCACAGTACATGACTGTCCCCGGAATGGCCAGATTCCTTCCCTACATGGCTGCAACCTGCTGATAAATATTTGTAATAATTTAATATTTCTTTATTTTTTTTTTAAATAAAAAAAAGTTTAAGCACAGTGCAGTGGGTTTGCGCACTGCTGCACTTTACTCAGCCCAGCTTAAATGCTGTTTGAGAGTGAAATAGAATTCTGAAGGAATTCTGAAGTGCAGCATTTACATCTGGCCAAGTATACAAGTCCATGGGACTTACAATCAGCATAAAAGTCAGGTTTAAATATAACATCATATACTGGATGCTGAAAAATTACCCTGGTAGAAATGTGACAGCAGGCTTTGCAGCCCTTACAAGGATAGGTGCCCTTCCACTCAGAAGACATAACTGGTCTAACCATAGATCTATACCACAATTGTCTCGTCAGAGAAAATTTGTTCTTAAAAACATAACTAGGTTTATCACCCACTATAGATTTTATCTTGTCATCTGAGAGTAATATGGGCCAAAATGTATTAACTGTGCTGCAAACCTGCTGCACATTATTGCCATAAGTCAATGAAAGTCTAACTTTACGGCCATTTGAATTATCATGGGGTAACTTGGACTCATATGAGTGTTTAAAAAAAGGTTTGCCCTTGCTTGATCTCAAGGAAGCAACCTCACCATGTGTAGCATTCAAATCCTGCTGCTTATAGCCAAAAAGTCATTACTTAATATATCCATAGCTTCAAAACATTCTATATCCTCAGTGTGTAAGCGAGAAATTCTAAGGTACTGCCTTTTGGTGATATTATTAAAAACATGCCTGGGATGCATGCTATTATGATGTAAAAAAGTATTCTTCCTACATGGTTTCCTATATAGGGAGGTTTTAATAGCACCATCAAAAAGGTCAATTTTCACATCTAAAAAGTCTATAGTAATGGCTGAATAATTCACTGTAAATTTAAAACAATTACTTGCTGTTTATAAATAATGGACAAATTCAAGTAGATCAGCCTCTGAACATTCCCACAAAACAAAAATGTCATCCACAAAGTGCTTGTAATACAGCAACCGTGTGGAAAAGGGGTGCCCACTGAGGACTACCTCACACTCCCATTCCACCAACACTAGGTTGGCATAACTGTTAGTGCAAGGAGTCCCCATTGCAACCCCTATCTTTTGTCTATAAAGAATGTCATTAAACAAAAACATATTATTTTGTAGAATCATGTCCATTAAGACACCTATACATCCAATCAATTCAGATGAATAGTCAGTATTTACAGTTAGAAAACTCTTCAAATAGGTAATGCCCATTTCATGGAGTATGATAGCAAATAAGGTCTGTATATCCATGGTAACTAACAATGTATGTTCAGAATGAATACCATGTTGTCTAGAATAATCACCCAAAATACCCAAAAAGTGCTCCGTATCCCTAAGAACCACACTAGATTTTTCCAAAGAATTTTTTAAGTGATGCTCAATGAAAATAGAAATAAATGCTATGGCCCAACCCCTGCCTGAAACAATGGGGTGAAGAGGTGGTGTATGTAAAGACTTATGGACCTTAGGTGAGCCATGAATAGTTGTTATCAAAGGATCAGCAACCAACATAAAGTCATACATGTCTTTTTCTATAACACGTTCCATTAATAACACATAAAGGTGCTCATGGATATGGCTTATAATCCTATTTAAATCATTATTAGTCACATGCGGTGCAGCTGTAGTGTTGTCGCCTCACAGCAAGAGGTTCTCCCGTTCAGTTTTCAGAGGGAGTGCCTTCTGTGTGGAGTCTGCATGTCCTCCCTGTGGTTGAGTGGCATTCGAAAGACATGCGTGAATGGGCATGCCTTCGTTGAAGGTTGGGTGTCGGGCTGGCACCTCAGCACCATAAAAATCGACTGCCAATCATTAGCGGACCAGAGTTTCACTGTGGCAATCCCTAACTGGGAAAAGTCGAAGAAGAACTAGCCACATGTTCATAGGTATCAACATCATTGAGCATACAAATCATGGCTGTATTATATTGTGCGGTGTCAAGGATTACAATAGATCCCCCTTTATCAGCAG
Organism: Protopterus annectens; assembly: GCF_019279795.1. Lineage (NCBI taxonomy): Eukaryota > Metazoa > Chordata > Ceratodontiformes > Protopteridae > Protopterus > Protopterus annectens. Next base: position 1,121,741,143 of record NC_056733.1, read on the forward strand.
GATGAAATGCTAGCACTTTACTATTTTTAAGTTCATTTAGAGCCATACATTCATCATAAGCTAAATTATAAAAGTTATGCTTGAAATTGTCCATTTTAAAAATTCACTTTCGACTGTCTTAATAAAAGTTTCAAGCACTGGAGGGATTTGCAGAATAAACAAGCTAGAACGCTTTAGAAGAGCAGGCGCTGTGCATTCTCCACCAAATGCCACCTTCAATACTGCATTATGAACAAACAGTTTAACATCCAAGATAATATCTTCATAGGGTATTGAGTGCGATGGCACAAAGCTCAGACCTCTATTAAGTAAACTTACTTGTGAGTCTGTGAGCATATGTGAAGAAAGATTTTAAATAAATGAAAAGTTCTCTTCCGTACACTCTCCTCCATAGCATGGTCGAGCTCCACTGAGGACTTCCATTTCTTGCTCATGTAGTTGAGGTTCCACCCCCTGCCCAATGTTGTTGGAAGCCTGAAAGGGGCAGGAAAATTCAAAAAGACAACATCAGTTTCTAGAGGGTTGCTGGTATCTTTATGGTGAGCACCAGCTGTAGGAGTAGCAAAATTAGTGGCATTATTTGTATTTGCTGACAGTGAATTAGACAATAAACCAGTTTGATTGATCTCATGTCTAGCAGCAACATTCGTAACACCAGAGGTGTTAGAATTTACGTCAGATGATGGCAATGTCAAATTATGCTACAACTGTTCAGTAGCAGCTTGTTGTGTAGTATCTCTTACAGTGTCATTTGTCCGTTCGGACCCTCGTGGCCAGGCAAAGGTATGGCCAACTTGAAAATCGGCCATATCCCTGGCCAACTTCTGTTTCTTAACAGTTTGCTGCTTATCATCATAGGCTAGAACTTTTAAAAGGACATTGTCAATCTCTGCCGAGAAAGTAGGTCCAGAGAACCTATAATACAAATCTGCTTGTGCCTTTTCAAGTTTATTACATAATTCTTTCTCATGTGGAGCAAAAAAATCATTAAGAAGGCACATGTAATAGATATTTAATTCTATATTAAGTGTCTGCCAATGTTTTAATAGTTCTGGATAAGCATTACCATATGTGGGCATGCGGAGAACCCGCAGGCCCCTAAGAACTACCTTATGGTAAATGCAGGCTTACATATGTAGTCTTTGCCACTGCATTCTCTTTAGCTTATATAAGTCATTCTCAAAGTCTCTCAGTACTTGTTTAGGTAGCACAATCAGTACGCTCATCTATTGCAATTCCATCAGTAAGAGAACAGCCCAAAAGTGGATTGCTATCAAAATTCAATAATTGTTTAAAACGCTGTTGGTTACTTACATCCACGTTGGGCCAACAGCCCAATTCAATATCAGCTTGTTCAGTCATGTGCTGCTCAGACACACAAAATACCAATATAAAAAAGAAGAAAATGTGTCCAAGGAAGCCAAAGGTTACCCAGTAGGAAGTAAATACAATAAATGCTGCAAACAAGCCAGGCATCCACCAAGGCTGTAAAATATAAAACTTTAATACACAGAGTACACAGGATAAGCGCTTTCACACAAATTGTGCTTCATCAGATCCACAGAATCCACGGAATAAAACAACAGAACTATTAAATACTAAAACTTGTTTCAATTAACTAATAAAATACAGCAATCAATTATTGATGTATACTTCTTTTCTTAAGAATTGGTTTTAAAGGAACAGAAGCATTAAGGCCAGGCAGTGTATCTGCCTGCAACTTCACAATCCACTTTATCTCTGCAGTTTCAAGTCTGTTATTAAAATCACCATGCCTTTTGTTAAAATATAGCAATTGCAACACTATAAAATCAAAACTATGATAAGTAAAAATAGAAACATGTTTGGCTAGAGCGTTAAGTATGTTTTTCCGTCTAATGTCACCCATATACTGAAGAATGCGCTCTTTAAGCATAATAATTTTCATATTTGAAAATTCGCCAATCACGGAAAAGTGCAGGAAAATGGCCTTATTTAAACTGCACAGGTGAGAATACAGCCATATCTCTTTGAGTCTGATCAGGGCAACAAAGGCAGGTGTAGGAGAGGGTGTTCGCTTTTAGGTGCAACGCTGGGGCATCCAGGAATCCAGGGTCATGGTTGGACTCCTTATCAAAGACCATGAAGCTAGGCTGCTGCAGTGCCTGTACTAGGACTCCCAGTACAAAGCAGAGGCCTGGGACCATCTGGCATGCAATCTCACCAGTGCCAATGGTATACCCCAAACTGGTGAGCAGGTGCGTCATCACTATGATGACCTAAAGCGTAGGAGGGGTGAGGTCTTGGCCCAGTGGATAAGATGCATGAGCGGAGGACGTCCCAGAAGTTTGCAAGTATCCAGTCTGTGCATTTGTAAATAATCATTTAAAAATTGTATATGTTACTGTACAAGTGTGCTTAATGTCTGTTCTTTCCCCATACAGCTGCCGATGAGAGGGCTGTGAACTTTGATGCCCATGCACAGCACCTGGTCCAACTGCACCGAGAGTTTAGTGAGTACAGAAATATTTGTAATATCCGCTGTAATAAAGTAGAAATAGTAAAGGTAGTACTGTCTGTACATATAACTGTGCTCTAACTGCACTGAATAAATGCATGTGTCAGGCTGCCAGTTTTAAAATTCAGTAGTGCCAACTGCTGTGTAATACAGGGTTTTGTAGCAAACAAGGTGCAATTGAGGAAAGGAAGAGTAGAATATGTATTAGGCTTTCTGAAAGAACCTGCTAAGAAACTGCTGTGTCAGGGCTACCGTAACAGTTACAAATGAGAAGCAGTCCTCCTGTGCAGATCATGCAGTAATACTAACTGGATTTCTAAGTTATGGAAAGCGTTGTTATGTCAAAAATAATAAATGTTGACTACCACAAACTGTTGTTGTTCATTTGTCTTGTATCTGAATAGTACAATTGTGTAGCTGCTGCAGCATGCAGTAACTGAGATGAAGTGATGTAGCACGGTTTGGCTGCATAGCTCAGAATGTGGATCTGAAATAACTGACAAAATGCAAATGTAAATATTTTCTTCAGTAATGTCTTGTACTGTGTTCCTGCCAGGATTGCCTTGTGTTAACCTTTGCATTTCAGCTGTATGTAGTCCTAATGCAAAGTGTGAGACACTAAGAGGTGCAGACTGCAATAGTGTGTGTTGACTTGATTCTAAATTGAAGTATGTTTTATTAAAATATCCAAATGTCTAGTTTTAATAATATGCTCATACTGTGTAAACAGTAACATCAACAGTTTCTTGTTCTGATGTTTGCTGTAGGTATTATGGAAAACAAATAAAAAGACATTTGATAAAAAATTTATAGCGTGTAGAAAAGTATGTACCAGACAGAAATAGCTCAAATAGCAAATACCACTTCTTCAGTAGCTCATTCTGATAATAAGTAGGTCTATAGTTTATTTTTGCACACATACACCACAGTTCGAATCCAGGGACTGCTACTAACATGTCTTTCTAGTTCTAAAGCTGTAAACTTGAATATTGGTAGAAACACTAATCTATTGTGAAGAGATATTTTCCCCCCACTGGTAAAGAAATATTTGCAGAAACAGTATGATGGGTATATGTATGAAATGTGGAAGCAGTATGGTGGGTATATGTATGAATGTGGAAGCAGTATGATGGGTATATGTATGAATGTGGAAGCAGTATGATGGGTATATGTATGAAATGTGGAAGCAGTATGATGGGTATATGTATGAAATGTGGAAGCAGTATGATGGGTATATGTATGAAATGTGGAAGCAGTATGATGGGTATATGTATGAAATGTGGAAGCAGTATGATGGGTATATGTATGAAATGTGGAAGCAGTATGATGGGTATATGTATGAAATGTGGAAGCAGTATGATGGGTATATGTATGAAATGTGGAAGCAGTATGATGGGTATATGTATGAATGTGGAAGCAGTATGATGGGTATATGTATGAAATGTGGAAGCAGTATGATGGGTATATGTATGAAATGTGGAAGCAGTATGATGGGTATATGTATGAAATGTGGAAGCAGTATGATGGGTATATGTATGAAATGTGGAAGCAGTATGATGGGTATATGTATGAAATGTGGAAGCAGTATGATGGGTATATGTATGAAATGTGGAAGCAGTATGATGGGTATATGTATGAAATGTGGAAGCAGTATGATGGGTATATGTATGAATGTGGAAGCAGTATGATGGGTATATGTATGAAATGTGGAAGCAGTATGATGGGTATATGTATGAAATGTGGAAGCAGTATGATGGGTATATGTATGAAATGTGGAAGCAGTATGATGGGTATATGTATGAAATGTGGAAGCAGTATGATGGGTATATGTATGAAATGTGGAAGCAGTATGATGGGTATATGTATGAAATGTGGAAGCAGTATGATGGGTATATGTATGAAATGTGGAAGCAGTATGATGGGTATATGTATGAAATGTGGAAGCAGTATGATGGGTATATGTATGAAATGTGGAAGCAGTATGATGGGTATATGTATGAATGTGGAAGCAGTATGATGGGTATATGTATGAAATGTGGAAGCAGTATGATGGGTATATGTATGAAATGTGGAAGCAGTATGATGGGTATATGTATGAAATGTGGAAGCAGTATGATGGGTATATGTATGAAATGTGGAAGCAGTATGATGGGTATATGTATGAAATGTGGAAGCAGTATGATGGGTATATGTATGAAATGTGGATGCAGTATGATGGGTATATGTATGAAATGTGGAAGCAGTATGATGGGTATATGTATGAAATGTGGAAGCAGTATGATGGGTATATGTATGAAATGTGGAAGCACTATGATGGTTATATGTATGAAATGTGGAAGCAGTATGATGGGTATATGTATGAAATGTGGAAGCAGTATGATGGGTATATGTATGAAATGTGGAAGCAGTATGATAGGTATATGTATGAAATGTGGAAGCAGTATGATGGGTATATGTATGAAATGTGGAAGCAGTATGATGGGTATATGTATGAAATGTGGAAGCAGTATGATGGGTATATGTATGAAATGTGGAAGCAGTATGATGGGTATATGTATGAAATGTGGAAGCAGTATGATGGGTATATGTATGAAATGTGGAAGCAGTATGATGGGTATATGTATGAAATGTGGAAGCAGTATGATGGGTATATGTATGAAATGTGGAAGCAGTATGATGGGTATATGTATGAATGTGGAAGCAGTATGATGGGTATATGTATGAAATGTGGAAGCAGTATGATGGGTATATGTATGAAATGTGGAAGCAGTATGATGGGTATATGTATGAATGTGGAAGCAGTATGATGGGTATATGTATGAAATGTGGAAGCAGTATGATGGGTATATGTATGAAATGTGGAAGCAGTATGATGGGTATATGTATGAAATGTGGAAGCAGTATGATGGGTATATGTATGAAATGTGGAAGCAGTATGATGGGGATAGGTATGAATGTGGAAGCAGTATGATGGATATATGTATGAATGTGGAAGCAGTATGATGGATATATGTATGAATGTGGAAGCAGTATGATGGGTATATGTATGAAATGTGGAAGCAGTATGATGGGTATATGTATGAAATGTGGAAGCAGTATGATGGGTATATGTATGAATGTGGAAGCAGTATGATGGATATATGTATGAATGTGGAAGCAGTATGATGGATATATGTATGAATGTGGAAGCAGTATGATGGGTATATGTATGAAATGTGGAAGCAGTATGATGGGTATATGTATGAAATGTGGAAGCAGAATAATGGGTATATGTATGAATGTGGAAGCAGAATGATGGGTATATGTATGAAATGTGGAAGCAGTATGATGGGTAAATGTATGAAATGTGGAAGCAGTATGATGGGTATATGCATGAAATGTGGAAGCAGTATGATGGGTATATGTATGAAATGTGGAAGCAGTATGATGGGTATATGTATGAAATGTGGAAGCAGTATGATGGGGATAGGTATGAATGTGGAAGCAGTATGATGGGGATAGGTATGAATGTGGAAGCAGTATGATGGATATATGTATGAATGTGGAAGCAGTATGATGGATATATGTATGAATGTGGAAGCAGTATGATGGGTATATGTATGAAATGTGGAAGCAGTATGATGGGTATATGTATGAAATGTGGAAGCAGTATGATGGGTATATGTATGAATGTGGAAGCAGTATGATGGATATATGTATGAATGTGGAAGCAGTATGATGAATATATGTATGAATGTGGAAGCAGTATGATGGGTATATGTATGAAATGTGGAAGCAGTATGATGGGTATATGTATGAAATGTGGAAGCAGAATGACGGGTATATGTATGAATGTGGAAGCAGTATGATGGGTATATGTATGAAATGTGGAAGCAGTATGATGGGTAAATGTATGAAATGTGGAAGCAGTATGATGGGTATATGCATGAAATGTGGAAGCAGTATGATGGGTATATGTATGAAATGTGGAAGCAGTATGATGGGTATATGTATGAAATGTGGAAGCAGTATGATGGGGATAGGTATGAATGTGGAAGCAGTATGATGGGGATAGGTATGAATGTGGAAGCAGTATGATGGGTATATGTATGAAATGTGGAAGCAGTATGATGGGTATATGTATGAATGTGGAAGCAGTATGATGGGTATATGTATGAAATGTGGAAGCAGTATGATGGGTATATGTATGAATGTGGAAACAGTATGATGGGTATATGTATGAATGTGGAAGCAGTATGATGGGTATATGTATGAATGTGGAAACAGTATGATGGGTATATGTATGAATGTGGAAGCAGTATGATGGGTATATGTATGAAATGTGGAAGCAGTATGATGGGTATATGTATGAAATGTGGAAGCAGTATGATGGGTATATGTATGAAATGTGGAAGCAGTATGATGGGTATATGTATGAATGTGGAAGCAGTATGATGGGTATATGTATGAAATGTGGAAGCAGTATGATGGGTATATGTATGAATGTGGAAACAGTATGATGGGTATATGTATGAATGTGGAAGCAGTATGATGGGTATATGTATGAAATGTGGAAGCAGTACGATGGGTATATGTATGAATGTGGAAGCAGTATGATGGGCATATGTATGAAATGTGGAAGCAGTATGATGGGCATATGTATAAAATGTGGAAGCAGTATGATGGGTATATGTATGAAATGTGGAAGCAGTATGATGGGTATATGTATGAAATGTGGAATCAGTATGAAGGGTATATGTATGAAATGTGGAAGCAGTATGATGGGTATATGTATGAAATGTGGAAGCAGTATGATGGGTATATGTATGAATGTGGAAGCAGTATGATGGGTATATGTATGAAATGTGGAAGCAGTATGATGGGTAAATGTATGAAATGTGGAAGCAGTATGATGGGTATATGCATGAAATGTGGAAGCAGTATGATGGGTATATGTATGAAATGTGGAAGCAGTATGATGGGTATATGTATGAATGTGGAAGCAGTAGGATGGGTATATGTATGAAATGTGGAAGCAGTAGGATGGGTATATGTATGAAATGTGGAAGCTGTATGATGGGTATATGTATGAAATGTGGAAGCAGTAGGATGGGTATATGTATGAAATGTAGAAGCAGTACGACGGGTATATGTATGAAATGTGGAATCAGTATGATGGGTATATGTATGAAATGTGGAAGCAGTACGATGGGTATATGTATGAAATGTGGAAGCAGTACGACGGGTATATGTATGAAATGTGGAAGCAGTATGATGGGTATATGTATGAAATGTGGAAGCAGTATGATGGGTATATGTATGAAATGTGGAAGCAGTATGATGGGTATATGTATGAAATGTGGAAGCAGTATAATGGGTATATGTATGAAATGTGGAAGCAGTATGATGGGTATATGTATGAAATGTGGAAGCAGTATGATGGGTATATGTATGAAATGTGGAAGCAGTATGATGGGTATATGCATGAAATGTGGAAGCAGTGTGATGGGTATATGTATGAATGTGGAAGCAGTATGATAGGTATATGTATGAAATGTGGAAGCAGTATGATGGATATATGTATGAATGTGGAAGCAGTATGATGGGTATATGTATGAAATGTGGAAGCAGTACGATGGGTATATGTATGAAATGTGGAAGCAGTATGATGGGTATATGTATGAAATGTGGAAGCAGTATGATGGATATATGTATGAATGTGGAAGCAGTATGATGGATATATGTATGAATGTGGAAGCAGTATGATGGGTATATGTATGAAATGTGGAAGCAGTATGATGGGTATATATATGAAATGTGGAAGCAGTATGATGGGTATGTGTATGAAATGTGGAAGCAGTATGATGGGTATATGTATGAATGTGGAAGCAGTATGATGGGTATATGTATGAATGTGGAAGCAGTATGATGGGTATATGTATGAAATGTGGAAGCAGTATGATGGGTATATGTATGAAATGTGGAAGCAGTATGATGGGTATATGTATGAAATGTGGAAGCAGTATGATGGGTATATGTATGAATGTGGAAGCAGTATGATGGGTATATGTATGAAATGTGGAAGCAGTATGATGGGTATATGTATGAATGTGGAAGCAGTATGATGGGTATATGTATGAATGTGGAAGCAGTAAGATGGATATATGTATGAATGTGGAAGCAGCATGATGGGTATATGTATGAAATGTGGAAGCAGTATGATGAGTATATGTATGAATGTGGAAGCAGTATGATGGGTATATGTATGAATACGGAAACAGTATGATGGTTATATGTATGAAATGTGGAAGCAGTATGATGGGTATATGTATGAAATGTGGAAGCAGTATGATGGGTATATGTATGAAATGTGGAAGCAGTATGATGGGTGTATGTATGAATGTGGAAGCAGTATGATGGGTGTATGTATGAATGTGGAAGCAGTATGATGGGTATATGTATGAAATGTGGAAGCAGTACGATGGGTATATGTATGAAATGTGGAAGCAGTACGATGGGTATATGTATGAATGTGGAAGCAGTATGATGGGTATATATATGAATGTGGAAGCAGTATGATGGGTATATGTATGAAATGTGGAAGCCGTATGATGGGTATATGTATGAATGTGTACAAATGTTCTGTTGAGCAGCCCCAGGCCTACAAATAGAAGCAGGCTAGTCATCTGTACTATGTAGTCTGGCCAATACAAGCCTCTCAAGTCTCATGCTGTCATGGATGGTTTCCCCTGTTGCCAAGAAAGCTGCACCCAGATAACATCACAGTACAAGTATGCCAAAAGCACACTTAAAGAACAGCAGGACAGGGAACACATTTTTACTTGTACCAATACGTATGATAGGTTATGAGTCCCCTATACTTATGCACGTAGAGTTGTCATACCTTGCCCCATAGTACTCCAGGTGCACAGGTGTGTATGTGCTGTAGTAGCTGCATGATCCAGGCAGAGGTTAAGGGAGGGCAGAACTGTACACTATTGAACAGTAGTGTATTGAGAAGTATCACTGAATGCAGTTGTTAATGGAATTATTTTCTCTTCCCCCACCACTCACCTGCTCCAGTAATTGCACAAAATGAAATATGGGTATGTTTTTACTAAAACGTACTGTTGGGACCTTTGTTCCATTTTGGTTATTGTATCTGAAACTGTGTGCATACTAACATACCTTGTTGAATTACCATTGTTGTTGGCCTGTTGCCATAAGTATAACAGGTATGCTGTTGCAATCCTGACTGCCATTCCATTTCTGCATGTGTTCAGTTTGCCACACCACTGTTACAATTCCATTGTTCTGGGTCAATTGGAACACCCATGCATGCTGTGTTGACTAATGTTTAAATATATTGTTCATGACTAACTAATACACATTGTTAATTCTCACTCCATAGCATTTTCGGGAAGGTCAATCTCAGTGGATCCGGCTCTCCCACCCCACCTGGCCAAGCCACTGAGTCCCAGCACGTCTGAGACCCAACCCAGACCTCCATCATCTGCTGGTCCTTCAGCACCCTCAGGTGGAACCACTGCAGGGGCCAGGGCCCATCCTCCCCCTGCATGCGTGCACAGTGAGGATCTTGTCACCTGGCAAGAGGTACATGGCACAGTGTGCACTGTCTTCTAGTCAGAGCTGGATGAATGACTGCGCCAGGTGGAGGGGAGACTGGCGCAGCTTAAGGGGCAGCCAGCCCCTCCAGCTCAGCCCCAGCACCTTTGGGACCGTGAAGGTGTTGTGGTGACTGCCATCAGGTAGGGACATCAGTCCCACTACTACCATCTAGGGGGCTCATGGGCATCTGATTCCCAACCACCCTCCCCGTCCATGGTGTCCCCCCCATGTGTCACACACTGCCCCTGTCTGCTGTCTTGTGTGTCTTGTCTGTCTGCAAATGCAACCTCTCCTACCAAACATTCCTACCCGCACTTACCTATACTCCTTCCCCAACATCCCACTCTCACCTTTAAAAAAAAAAGGGCATCTGTCCCAAAAAAAAAAAAATTACGTCCCATACATAGCTCTGCATTTTGCCCAGAGACGCAGTCCCCTTACTTAATCTACCCCACTAATTATCTTCATTTTATGTCATTCACACCCCCCCCCCGTGGGGTGTGAGGCTCTAAATTCCAAATTGCTCGCAGTCATATCAGCTGTTGCTGTCGAAGAAATGCAGAGCTATGGTCCTTTCCTGCACCCATCCTGCACAGCCCTAGCTGCCTCTCATCTTGTTTTACCCCCTGCTTGCCCCCATTTCACCACTTTCCTGTCTCCCTTTTTTCTTTTCTTTATTTAAAATTAGCATGGGTTTAAGTGGATGTAAGTGGACCTAAGCAAAGCCAAGCCAATGTAAGCATCGCTTAGCTCCACACAAACCCACGCAAACCCACTTACAACTGCTTAAAAGTGCCTTAATCACTCTGTATCCACCAGCCCAGCAACAAAATAATCAGCTATGCTCAGTCTTGAGCCTGGGATGCTATACACCATATTCACAGCAATTTACCACTAGGCCATCTTAGCTATGATATATTGTGATGTTTTTTACAACATATCATGCAGCACAGGCAGTTTACGAGAAGAAAAACACACTGTGCAATGAGGAATGATAGTTATCTACAAATATATACATGAAAATAAAATATTTACATATAAAGAGGGATAGATAGATATGTGTGGAGATACATATATATATGTATAACAATATATAAATATATTACCAAGAAATGCTGACGTGTACATATACATATATATGTATGTATAAATATATCTATCTATCTATATATATATATATATATATATATATATATATATATATATGTACATATGCATACCTGTCTCTAAATGCCCATACACATATATGCTGCTGATAGACCACCCATAACTGGGGCAGCATGCACAGCTGGATACAAAAGAACCCATGACACTCACATCTGCCCCCCAGTCTAAATAATACGTGAACTGTACGCTGCTACAACATCATGATAGGCCATACACAATGGCCAGACATATACCGTGACCTCTTAGCAAAACAACTACAATGAGTGAAGATAGTAAACAAAAAACAAGTAATCTCTGTGGTATCCCCGAAGTCTCAAAACAACCCATTAAAGTGTAGTGGGTCCAAAAACAAAACAGTATAAGAAACTTCTCTGTGTGGAAGATTTTCAGTTCATATATTTCTAGTTAATCACTGTATATTAATCAGATCAGACAATAGTAGTAGAAGTAGCAAGCTTAAACTCGTCAAGTCAAAACAAAACAAAAAATAATAATAGAAAATATATAATCGTACAGCGTTACTATGTATTCGAAAATAATCCAAGCAAAGCAGACAGTCTGTTTCCAGTTGAAAACCCTTTATTAAGTACACAGACAAGCGATCCAAGTAAAACAAAAATAGAGTAATAATTTCCTCACAAGCTTTCTATATATATATATATATATATATATATATATATATATATATATATATATATATATATATACCTTGTATCAGGCATGGGGGTGGTTTATTGTGCTGTAAAACAAAGTGTTATTGGTACACATGTTAAATTCACATGCCTTCCCCCATCAGTGTGACATTCGAACAGGTCCTGCCCTACTTAGTAGCTGCCATAACAGTATATAACCCTTATGTACTTTAAATAAAATTTATAATGATGTGGTACCTCATATTGAACCAAATTATTAAGTACATTATTAAGTCTGTGATTTTATCAAAGACAATATACTACATGGCTGGAAATATATCAACCTTAGTTCATTTGGCAATCAAAAAAAATATATAAATATACACATATACATTTTGCATGTAAAATCAGTTTCTATTTTCATAACCTATTGTTAACAAAGATTGCTTTCATCCTTCTGGACTTCTTCAGGTCTGTGTACAAGAACCCTAAAAACAATCTATAAAAATATATATAATTATATAATTAGTTAGTATTGTTATTACACATCATTTTGAATAAAGTGGAAAAAATAACCAGAAAAAAATAATAAAAATAAGAATAAATGTATGTATGATGATGGAAACAAAGTATACACTTAAATTTCAACTGATTTAAAATGGTATTTAAAACCAATTTGTAGAATAAAATAAAATACAATTAGTCATGTAAACAATGTGGCAATTTTCTAAGTTCCAGTGCACTTTCAATTGGACAGTAGTAGTTTAGTCCAGGCTTCCTAAAAGAGTTCAGCTTGCTTGTATTACTTTCGAATACTTAGTAATGCTGTACAATTATATATTTTCTATTTTTATTTTTTATTTATTTTATTTATTTATTTTACATTTGTTAACCGGGCTAGTCTAGCTGGATATATGTCCATTTTCAGTAGAGGCCCGGGGAGAAAAGCTCCACACATAAATCTATACTAAGAGACATATTAATAAAAAAATTAAGTACAATAAGAATATACATTTAGTAATAAGAACAACAAATACCTAAGGCACACACAAAAATATACTAGGTCAGTAGTAGCATCACAATTAAAATGCTAAAGATTAGCAATTAGTTTCAAGTTTTGTTTTGTTTTGACTTAAGACGAGTTTAAGTTTGTTACTTCTACTACTGTTGTCTAATTAATATACAGTGATTAACTAGAAATATATGGACTGAAAATCTTCCACACAGAGAAGATAGTAAACAAAAATACAAACAGCCAGTAATTCACGCAAGTTCATTTTACTCTGATGTCTTTGCCAAAGCCTTCAAGGAGTAACACATTACAAGAAATACTTGCCTTAATTAGAATATGCAATTAACACTTAAGTATATTTAAATACACAGCCTGCAATTACACTCCTCATTCAACCCCCTAGGGGATAAAGTATCACATTTAAAAACATACATTGATTCTATACATAACAATTGTTCTTTTATGACTGTTTGACCAAACTGAGAAACAGACTTTTTCCAAAGCAGTACCTTGTAACCCACCACATGTAATTACATGTATATACACAGCCTCCAATTACACTACTCATTTAACCCCTAGGGGATAATATATCACATTTGAGAATTTAAACTGATTCTGTACATAACAAATGTTCTTTCATGACTACTACCCCATGGTGAGAATTATTGAAATATACAGCTTTATAACTGTCTTCTTTCTCATCAGTAATATGTCTCACGTGTTCTAATAACCTAGTTTTAAAACACTTGTTACTCTTCCCCACATAAAATATGTTACAAGGGCATCTATGAGCATTATCCATACACCAACCTATTGAATGTACAGAGTCCCACATGTTGTCTACCCTTTCCCTTAGCAGGAATGACAGAACAAAATAATGGTAGACCCTACCTATCAACCTCCTACTGTATGGCATCTGTACAAAGCTTGACATAATTTGGGACAGAGACCCAAAAATATGGCCATACTTGAAATATTGCTGTTATACACTGAGAAAATTGCTGGTGTTACAGGGTTTGTTGTAACATATCTTTTCTGAGGGATATGGGGGACACCAGGGATCACTTCAGTAGCTTTGCTGGATGGAGGCACAGGGAACTAATCTAAGGGGGCAGTGAAAGCCAACACATTCTGGCTAGGCTTATAAATACCTTTGGGCAGATAGCCTAGTACATACCTATGGACCTATATAAAGTCTGAAAAACAAATGGATGTTAGCATTTACTGAGTGCAATCACCAGAGTATACTACTGATTTGCCAAGACCTGTCTGGAGAACAGACCAAACATAGCAGGCAAACCTCTGGCCATTATGTGGATAGCCCTACAATTGAGAGCTATGCAGACACAGAACTTTGTCAGACTGAAACCCATGCAGAAGTAGCATGTTCAGGCAAACCCTGTTAAACAATCAGTATTCAAAATATATAACAGCAATACTCACATTCTGCTCCTAAGTCTTGAATCTTCTCCACCATTTGGTTGGCTTGTCTCCACAGGCCTTGTTCTAAGAGGTATTAGCTCACACACCTCCAGGACGTCTTCCTAACAGGTAAGGGAAAGGGCCAACACCCACATGGAGTACTCAATTATAGGAATGTGTTGCCATGACATTGGCTATTGGAATAAGTACACAGCTGCTCTGCATGCAATCATCAACTGGGGAACACCAATTGGTGCTCAGGCCATCACATGGTCATGAGCATTACCTACAAAAGACAAGCTGCCATCTATTCAAACCACCTCTGTCATAGACAGTCCATCAGTGCAAAGCTGAAGTAGTGTGAGAAAAAAAAGGATATATCTGTGAAAAATCCAGAAAAAAAGAAAAAGGGTATGTGAAACAAGTAAGCATGTAACTGAATGCAGTAGGTGGTCTGTGATAATGTAAAATAGGGGTTTGAAAGCATATGTCTCAACAAGACTTGCTGTATGGATGTACTGCTGAACAGCACTGATGGCCATAGCATGTGGCTCTGTCTGTAGTGACTAGGCCAGCTACTGGGATGTTGTACATACCTATATGTTACCTGTGCATATAACTATGATACACGTTTTGTCTTGTAAATATAAGACAACTATACAGAGCATGTGCGGAGTAAAGCACTGCTGCAGATGTGTGTGTTGAACTTCATGTGATATACCATATGTGTATGTCTGTCAAATCCTGGCCAAATCTGTGAAGACTGACATTACAACATCCCCTTCATTGTCTCCTGGCTTTTCCCATTCAGGACTGCCACAGTGGATCATCTGTTTCTACCTGTCCTCTGAATTCTGCTCTCTCAAACCAAACACCTGCATGTCCTCTCTCATCACATCCAGAAACCTTATCTGAGGCCTTCCTCTCTTCCTCTTGCCTGGCAGCTACATCCTTACCATCCTTTTCCCAATATACCCAGCACCCCTCTTCAGCACATGTCCAAACTGATGTAATGCTGCCTCTCCAACTTTGTCTCATATCCGTGCAACATGGCATGAGCCTGTCATATACACATTGCTAAACCTGTGCACCCGTGTCACATCCAGTGCAAAACATAACATCTGTAACTCTGTCATGTGCAGCTCTGACCCCTGCCTTTATGTCAGTCCCACTGTCTCCAACCCATATAACATAGGTGGTCTCACTACCCTCTTGTAGACTTACATATCACGTTTACTGGTGCTCATCTGTCACATATCACTTCTGACACTCCTCTCCACCCTCTCCATCCTACCTGTACTTTCTTCTTCACCTGTCCTCCATAGTCCTCATTACTCTGAAATGTTGATCCCAATCATTTGAACACACCCACCTTTGCCATCTACACCCCATGCATCCTCAACATTCCGCTAACCTCCCTCTCATTCACACACAGATATTCTGTCCTAGTGCTACTGCCTTCATTCCTCTCCTCTCTAGAGCATATGTCCACCTCTCCAGGGTCTCCAAAAGCTGTTCCCTACTCTCAGTACAGCTCACAATGTCATCTGCAAACAACATAGTCAACGGGGACTCCCGTATGATCTTGCCTGTCAACCTGTCCATCACCATTGCTAATCAGAAAGGGCTCACAGCTGATCCCTGATGTCATCCCACCTGCACCTTAAACACATCCATCAGTCCAAATGCAGAGCTCAATGCTGTCACACCACCCTTGTACATATCCTTTAACACTCTTACATATATCTCTTCCACTCATGACTTCAACATACAATACCACAGCTCCTGTCTAGGCACCCTATCATATGCTTTCTGTACATCCAGAGAGACATAGAGCAACTCCTGGCCTTCTCTGTATTCCACCAGTAAAAGTCTTAGAGCAAACATCACATTGGCAGTGCCCTTTCCACGCATGACATCATACTGCTGACCAGTACTACTCACCTCCCGGCGTAACCTAGCTTCCACTACTCTTACCCATAACTTCATGCTGTGACTGGTCAGTGTTATCCCTCTGTAGTTATCACAGCTCTGCACATCAACCTCATTCTCAACACCACACCCAAGCACTTTCTCTCCACCCCTCATGCAACCTCACACTTCCCAAGATATAAGTAAACAGTCCAGCTAACACATCACTGCCATTTCCCCTGAACAACCCCATGCTTCCACACGTGTGTAATGTGGACCAACAGGCTTGCCAGTATTCATCCTCTCCATAGCTATCCTTACATCCTCCTTGTTAAGCCATTGCACTTCCTGATTCACCATACCAACATCATCCAACCTTCTTTGTCTCATTCTCTTCATTCATCATCCTCTCAGAGTACACTGTCCATGTGCTCAACACGCTCTCCTCGCTTGTGAGTGCATATACCTCATCATCCTTTATCACTGCCCATGTGCTCAACACACTCTCCTCGCTTGTGAGTACATATACCTCATCATCCTGTATCACCCTTATCTGCTGCACATCTTTCCTAGCTCAGCGTATCTGTCCAGCCAATCGTTACAATTCCTGTCATCCCTCCTTAGTGTCCAGCCTGTCATTAAACTCTTCATATGCCCATCCTCAGCCTTTGCCACCTCCCTCTTTGCCATGCACATCATCTCCTCGTACTTTCCTCATCTCTCTGACAATCCCACTCCTTCTTCCCCAACCTCTGTCTCTGTATACTGTCTAGTACTTCCTCAGTCCACCAACAGGTGCCCTTGTACTGCTTCCTCCATCCACGTCACCCCAAGCACCCATCTAGCTGTCTCCCTTACCAGCTCTGCTGTACTTAACCAGATATTTGTTAGATTGTCACTGCCACCCAGTGCCTGTCTCAACTCTTCCCTGAACTCCACCTCACAATCACCCTTTTCCAATTCACACCACTTGATCCTTGGTGCTGCCCCCACACTCCTCCTCATCTCGATCACCATCATCTCACATACCAACATTCTCTGCTGCCTAAATATACTTCCACCATCACCACTTTACAGTCTCCAATCTCCTTCAAAATGGCCCTCCTACATTAGATATATTCCACCTGTGTGCATCTTTCTCCACTCTTGTACATCACCCTATGCTCCTCCCTTGTGTTATAGTGCATATTCACCACAGTCATGTCCATCCTTTATGCAAAATCCACTACCATCTCACTATCTCCACTCTTTTTAACACCATACATTCCTATCATTGGTTCATAGGTAGGTACTAGGCTATAGGCCCTGGGGCCTATAGAAGCCTAGCCAAAAAGGTACCCTGGCTTTTGCCACCCAAGAAAATTATTTTCCTGTGCCACTGTCGAGCAGAGCCACAGATGTGAATCCCGGGGTGAATCTCCTATTTCACATCCAATCATCAAGATTTTTCTTGAAGAGTGCTAATGAGTAGCTTTGTTTGATAGGTAGTTTATTCTAGAGTATGGGAAGTCTCTGGGACAGGAATCTATCCCTCCGGCATGTTCTGTTTATTGTGGTGACAAGGTTTAGGTCCCTAGATAGTGTAGCTCAGAGGGATTGGGATTTCTTTAAGTGGAGCATGTCCAACAGCTCTGGGCTTGACCATAGCTTTGTATGTTAGGTAGAGATCACCTCTGAGTAGGCGATATGTGACGGAGTAAAGCTGGAGTCTAGGGGATAGAGCATAGGGCATCTGTTTGAGGCCAGTAATCCTCCTTGTGAGGTATTTCTGCGGCCTTTCCAGTTATTGTAGATGTCTTGTGAGGTACATACCAAAAGGGGCACTGTACTCTATAATGGGTCTAATGAGTGATGAGTAGAGGGGAACAATGACCTCTTTTTTCTGGATGAGAAACCTTTTGTGATGAGGTGTGCCACGTAGAAGGATTTCCTGACTACTGTGGTGATGTGATTATCAAAGGAGAGACTACTGTCCACCTGTGTCCCAAGGTCTCTTATTACGCTCTCAGTGTTAAGTATACTACTGCCTATGTTGTAGTTCATGGGTACAGAGTTTTTACCAAAGGGGATGACAATGCACTTTTTGGCATTGAGCTTGAGGCCATGGCTTTGACACCAGGCATCTGTCTCAGTGAGGCCCTTTTCTAGGATGTCCACATCGTTAGGAGTTTCAATTATGGCTCCTAGTTTGCAGTCATCTGCGAACTTCATTAGCCAAAGGCATGCTGTGTTAGCCTGTACCTCAGAGAAGTAGATACCAAAAAGGAGAGGACCCAGGACTGAACCTTGCGGTACTCTACTTGTCACTGGTCTGAAGTCGGATTTGGAGTCTGCTACTTTCACAATGTGGGTTCTGTCAGTGAGCCAGTTGGCAACCCATCTTGTGACATAGGGATTTATACCTAGTTTAGTGAGTTTATCTATAATTCCAGAGTGGGGGATGGTGTTGAAAACCTTGGCAAGATCTAGATAGGCTCTGTGACCCACCTTATCTTTGTCAATGGCTTTGGTGACTGCTTCAAAGAAGTCTATCAGGTTTAGGAGACATGATCTGCCTTTTACAAACCCAAACTGGGTGGGGTCCAGAGTTTTGAAATTACTAATGTCTTTGGTTATAAGTTCCATGATGATACGTTCCATGGCCTTGAAGACCAGGCTCATCAGGCTAATGGGGCAGTAGTTCCCAGAGTCCATGGTGGCTCCCCCCTTGTGGAGTGGGATAACCATCGATGTGCACCATTCAGCAGGCACAAAGCCTGAGGTTAGGCTATGACTGAACATGGTACTTAGGTGGGGTGCCAGTTCGTTCTGTAGTTCATGTAGAAAGCAGCCTGGGATGTTGTCTGGTCCCATGGATGCTGTGTTCTTGGCTTTGGAGAGTGTGGTTTTTACCTGTGCAGCCGTGATTACTGGAACTTTGCATTCTTCCGGTATAGAGATAAGCTCTTTAGGGGGTGAGAAGGGGGTAAAGCCATTACTGAACCTATCTGCCAGCATGTTGGCAATAGCAGTTGGGTCTGTACATTTAGTGCCATTGTGCTGCAACTCAGAGCAGATCTGAGTGTTGCCATTGAGATTCTTGACATAGCTATAGAATGCTTTGTGGTTGTCTTTAGAATCAGTGGCAAGTTTGTTTTTGTAAGTAGCTTTGGAGGATCTTATAAGGGATCTCAGCTTCTTACTGAGGCTGACCAGGGAGCTCCTCCACTCATGGGAATTTACTCTCTTTTGCAACAGTTTATTCGTTCTGTTGTACAGTTTGTTTATGGCAGTGGACCACCAGATTGGCTTCCTTTTCTTGGAGGATAGCGTCTTGGCTCTGTTTGGGATAGCACGATCCATGCTCTCATGTAAGTGCTTATAAAGTGCAATTGTGTATGATTCAGTAGTCGTAACTGTATTGTCCATCTGCATGGCTGTCATGAAGTTCACTTCTGTCTTAAGAAGCATGAAGTTGGCTTTGGAGAAATTTTTTACCGTGGTTTCCTTAATGGGGGGGGGGGCAGAATGTGGATATCTAGGATAATTAGCTTATGGTCGGATCGGACCAAAGAGGCATTGACTTCAGGTGTGGAACACTGGTCACTCATGTTGGTGATGACTAGATCTAGGATATTGTTGCCCCTGTTGGGGGTGTGGATAAGTTGTTCCAGGGCATTGGAATTTATGAATTCCAGAAAGCGTTGAGTGAAGGAGTTGGTACATGAGTAGTTTTCCCAGTTAATGGTGGGGTAGTTGAAATCGTCCATTATTAGGTTGTTTGGTTGAACCTTAATATTTTCCAGTACATCAAGAAAAGAAGAGTGGGAATCCTGGGGCATGGTGGGTGATCTGTAGCAAGCTACAATTTGGATTGCAGTTTTGCCCAGAGTTAGTTGCACTTAGGTTCATAGGTTCATAGGTTCATAGGTAGATACTAGGCTATCTGCCCTAGGGCATTTATAAGCCTAGCCAGAGTGTATTTGGCTTCCACCTCCCTATTAGATTAGCCTACTGTGCCTCTGTAAAGTAGGTCACAGAAGGTACCCTTTTACGATTAGTTTACTGTGCCTCTGTCTAGCAGGGACACAGAAGAGATCCCAGGGGTGAATTTGCGATTTCCCATCCATGCATCCAGATTTCGCTTGAAGAGGGTCAGCAAGGGGCTATGTCTAACATAAATTGGGATTCTATTCCAGAGTGAGAGGAGCCTCTGGGAAATGAATCTGTCCCTCCAGCATGTCCTATTTATTTTTGTGCTGAGATTTAGGTCCCTGGAGCATGTAGCTCTAAGGGACTTGGATTTTTTGAGGTGGAGCATGTCCATTAATTCTGGGTTTGACATGACTTTGTACGTCAGGCATAGATCGCCTCTGAGTAGGCGGTAAGCAACTGAGTTGAGCTGGAGTTTCTTTAGTCGAGCTGCATAGGACATCTGTTTGTAGCCCATGATCCTCTTGGTGAGGCACTTTTGGGGTCTCTCCAGTTGCTACAGGTGTCGGGTAAGGTACATCCCAAAAGGGGCATTGTATTCAATTATGGGCCTGATGAGTGACGAGTAGAGGGGCACAATGACCTCTCTTGATTTAGATGCAAACCCTTTCGTGATAAGGTGGGCTATATAGAAGGTCTTTCTAACCACTTTGGCAACATGATTATCAAAGGAGAGACTACTATCTACGTTGGTCCCCAAATCTCTAATTACTTCTTCCATACTTAATGGATTACCACCTATGTGGTAATTTGTGGGTACCTTGTTTTTCCCAAAGGGGATGACTATGCACTTTTTAGCATTTAGCTTGAGGCTGTGGCTCTGGCACCAAGCATCCATCTCTGTGAGACCCTTTTGGAGGATGCTTGTGTCAGCTTGAGATTCGATTATGGCCCCCAGTTTGCAGTCATCTATGAACTTTGTCAGCCATAATCCCCCCGTGTTAGCCTGAACCTCAGAGAAGTATATACTGAACAAGAGAGGTCCCAGAACTGAGCCCTGTGGGACGCCACTTGTAACTGGTTTGGATTCGGATATGGCACCTGCGATTCTGACCATGTGGGTTCTATCTCTGAGCCAGTTTGCAACCCATCTTGTGATATAGGGGTTGATATTTAAGCTGGTAAGCTTATTTATGATGCCCAAGTGGGGTATTGTGTCGAAGGCTTTTGCGAGGTCCAGGTAAGCTGTGTGGACTACCTTGCCCTCGTCTATGGCTTTGGTAACTGATTCAAAGAAATCAACTAGGTTTAAGAGGCAAGATCTGCCATTAACAAAGCCAAATTGGGTAGGGTCCAGTGTCTGGAGGCTCCCAATGTCTTTGTTTATGAGTTCCATGATAATACGCTCCATAGCTTTACAGACCAGACTAGTCAGGCTTATGGGGTGATAGTTTCATTGTGGCACCACCTTTGTGGAGTGGGACCACTGTAGCTGTATGCCATTCTTTGGGTACATATCCTGTAGTAAGGCTAAATTTAAACAGTGACAATGTGAGGGTTCAGTTCTTCTTGGAGCTCGTGTAAGACACAGCCTGGGACACCATCTGGTCCCATAGATGCTGTGTTTTTTGCTTTGGAGAGGGCAGCTTTCACCTGTGCATCTGTGATGTCAGGGAGGTTACATTCAGTTGGGATAGGCATTTGCTCCTTTGGGGGGGGGAGTTTGTGCTGAATCTGTCTGCCAGAATGTTGGCTATGTCTGTAGGTTCGGTATATTTTGTACCATTATGCAACAATTCAGAGCATATCTGGGAGTTTCCGCCCATGTTCCTGACATAACTAAAGAAGGCCTTGTGATTATCTTTAGTGTCTAGGACAATTTTTCTTTCAAAACTGGCCTTTGATGATTTTATGAGGGATCGAAGTTTCTTGCTAATACTGATCAGAGATGCCTTCCATTTTTGGGATTTTGCTCTGTCATGTAGTAGCTTCCTCCTTCTGTTGTATAGCTTATTTATGGCTGGGGTCCACCAGACCGGTCTCCTGTTTTTGGAGGAGTGAGTCTTGGTTTTATTTGGGATAGCACGATGCATTCCTGCAGGTGCTCGTAGAATGCATTTGTAAAGGATTTTGCAGATTGGGCTGTATTATCCTCTGGCCCAGGAGCTTTGAAGGATTCCACCTCAATCTTGAGAAGTGCAAAGTTGGCTTTTGAGAAATTCTTTACAGTGATTTCCTTGGCTGGGGGTGGGGACGGGATATGGATGTCCAGAGAAATTTGTTTATGGTCTGATCTTACCAATGAGGGGTTTACCTCTGGTGTGGAACATAGAGTCCCCATGTTGGTGATGACCAGGTCCAATATGTTGTTCCCTCTTGTGGGAGTGGTGACCAGTTGTTCCATTGAGTTAGAGTTTACAAATTCGAGGAACCGTTGGGCGAGGGTGTTTGGGCTTGAGTAGTTTTCCCAGTCAATGTTTGGGTAGTTGAAGTCACCCAATAACATAGTGTTTGGAGAGACCTTCATATTCTCCAGTTTTCTCAGGAATGCCAAGTGGGGTTCCTGTAATAAGGAGGGTGTTCTATAGCAGGCTACAAACTGAAAGGCAGTTTTGCCCGCTGTTAGTTGCACATGGATGGTTTCCAATACTTCGTGCAGTGCCACTAAGCTGGAGGTGTAGGTATCTTTGATGAATATAGATACTCACCCTCCTTTTGTGCTTCGGTCTGAGTTTTGGGGCCGAAACGCATGGTATGAGTTATAACCTGGTAGTGCTGAGGTGCTCTCAGGAGCCTTGAACCAGGTTTCTGTTACTGCACAGACATCGATTTTCTCCATACTGAGGAGAGCCTCGAGTGCGTGCATCTTGAGGTTTAGAATTCTGGCATTGAGTAGCATTACCTTTAGTTTTTTTATCCTTGGGTTGTCTATGGAGCTGAGTTTGTCCTTGCCTAAAAAAGGCACTATGGGGGTGGCAAGAGCCTTGGCCAGTATATGAAAGCCTAAGGGTGACAGGTGCAAGCCGTCCCTAGCGAAGCAATGTGGCTTGTCGAGCATGTCATCCCAGGCTGACAGACACTGGATCCCCTTTTAATGACACCAATACTTTAGCCAATTGTTGAAACTGATCATTTTGTCTTTATACTGTGGCATTATTCTTGGTGAGGGCAAGATGCTACTCAAGGTCAGGGTCATACCAGCCTGGGCTACATGGTCAGAGAGCTCCTCTATGCCTCTTTTCATGTAGTCCAGGGAGGTATGTCTCAGGTCATTCACACCAGCATGGACAATGATGGAGTCATACTTGTACTTGCTTTGGAGTGACCTGAGTGCTTGCATTATGTGGCGGATCCTGGCACCTAACAGGCAGCTTGCAGTGACCTTCTCCTTGTTCAGTCTGGTGAGCGGGACATCAGTGTGCCGGACAATAGAGTCTCCTATAACAAGTGTATTTGGTGTGTTGTTTGGCCTTAAGGGCTGTGACTGTGAGGCACACTGATTTTGTGAGATATGTGATTCATGGGTATTGTTGAGGGGTGGCTGTTGCTTGGATATTTGCTTAGGAGGTCTTTGCTGTTTAGGCAGATTTTTATTTAGAGCCTCTGTGTATGTTTTTGTGTGTTTATGTGTTGGGTATGCAGATGCAATAGGTCTCTGCGAGACTGGATTTGTGGTGTGGGTGGTTACCTTTTCCTCCTGACTGACTGTGCCAGTCTTGGGTTGAGAGAGCTCTGTCTCCAGTTTGGCTGTATAACTGCATCTCTCACATGTATTAGAGTTTGTTGGAAGGAGGAGAGGGTTGTCTGTGTACATAAGGCAATTGTAACATTGCCTCAAAATTCCCAGATTCACCAGCTGGACTGGAGAGTAACCTTGAAACTGACCATTGGACATACCAGATTAGTATAGGGAACTGTTTTTTTACTGATCAGATTTGGGAAGGGAACTGATTTTTCACTTGATCAGGAAGGACCAATCGGGAGCCTAATACTTATGAGAAGTCAAGGAGGGTGTAGTGCTTTAGTTAGTTAGTGTTTCCTTATAAGAGCTGAGCAAGTGCAGGGCTTTAGAAAGAGAATAGAGTGATTACTTTGAGAGTTTGAGCAGTTCTAAGGGAAAACATGATGAGCAGACTCTGTGGAGCCTGGAATAGTTTAAACCTGTTTAGGCGGCGCTGCCCGACGCTGCTCAGTGTGCAAAACCGCACAAAAAGAGAGTTGTAGGGTTTTAAGAGAGAGAGATCAAGGAGTTTAGAACTGACCCAAAATGGCCAATAAAACTACAGCTTCTAGGTAGTAACCACTCCTCCAGGGATAGGCAGGCTGTTCAGTGTTAACCACTCCCACTGGTGAACACAGAGACTTCCCTTTAGCCCAAGGAAGCAGTGACCTTCTAGAAACTTCCAAACAGTTCAGAACAGCAAATCTGTAACTGAACTTTCTTAACTTTCAGAAAGTGGGAAAAAAGCAAGATTTTTTTTTTTTTTTTGTTGTAGTTTAAAGGTAGCAGAGATACGCAAGTAGCAAAATAATCACAACAGTGCAATAAATGACCCCACACTTGAGTGCTAGGCCAAAATCAGGTAAAATGCAGTTTTTAGAGAAAAAAACGATTTTAAATTAAGTGCAACACAGGAAATGCAGTAAACAGGCTCTAGATGTGTTCCAAGTTCTGTTACTGTTACAGATATCCTCGGCTGCATTATGATGAGCAACTAGCCTGGAAGTGTGGATATCCTTAATGAATATGGACACACCTCCACCTTTGGTGTTCCGGTCCAGGTTACATGGCTGAAAAGTGTGAATGAGTTATAGCCTGGTAGTGCAGGGGTGCTCTTTGGAGCCTTGAACCAGGTCTCAGTCACTGCACAGATATCGATGTTCTCCATTTTAAGGAGTGCCTCAAGTGAGTGCATTTTGAGATTTAGACTTCTAGCACTGAGTAGCATCACCCTCAGTTCTGCTTGCCTGTTCCTGTTACGGTGGTGAATTTTTCATTTGAACCTTGCCTAAAAAAGGCACTATAGGGGTGGCAAGAACGTTAGCCAGTATCCGGAATCCCAGGGGTGACAGGTGCAGGCCATCTCTGGCAAAGTATCGTGGTCTTTCAACCATGTCATCCCAGGCAGACAGATACTGGATCCCTTTAGAATGGCACCAGAAGCTTAGCCAATTGTTGAAGTCAATCATTTTATCCTTGTACTGCGGCATCATTCTGGGTGATGGCAGAATGCTACTCAGGGCTAGGGTCATATCTGCCTGGGCTACAAGATTGGAGAGCTCTTCCATGTCTCTTTTCATGTAGTCCAGGTAGGTACTTCTCAGGTTGTTCAAACCAACATGGACAATGCCAGAGTCATATTTGTACTTGTTGTGGAGTGACCTGAGGGCGTGGGTTATGTGGTGGATCCTGGCACCCGACAGGCAGCTGACAGTAAACTTCTCCTTGTTTAGCCTGGTGAGTGGAACATCAGTGTGCCTGACTATAGAGTCAACTATGACTAGTGTGTTGGGTACATTGTTTTGCCTTATTGGCTGTGCTTGAGTGGCACACTGAGTCTGCAGGCTATGTGTCATTTGGGTTGTGTTGGGGAATGGCGGTTGCTTGCTTTTCTGCTTTGGAGGTCTCTGTTGCTTAGACAGATTATTATTGAGAGCCTCAGTAAATGTTTTTGTGTTACTATGTGTGGATTTTGGTGGTGTAGATTTAGTGAGACTATTTGATGTGTGGTGTGGTGCAAGTGTTTACCTTCTCCTCTTGATTGTCAAGTTCAGTCTTGATTGGAGAGAGCTTAACCTCCAGTTTGGCTAGATAAGTGCATCTCTCACAGGTTGTAGTGTTGGGTGGTAAGAGGAGAGGGTTGTTTGTGTACATGAGGCAATTTCTACATTGCCACAAGATCCCCAGATTCATCAGATAAACAGGAGAGAACATTGAGAGCTAACCCTTGGACATGCCTGAATAAAAAACTATTTTCCTCTAGATAAGTAAGGAAAGTGAGTACAAGAGCTGTTTTTCTCTAAGCAAGTGAGGAAAGTAAGTAACAAAACTGTTTTCCTCTAGGTAATAAGGAAGGTTGAGTGCTGTAGCAATTAGTATGTTATTTAGTGCTTGCAAGTTCTGAACAAGTGCTGATCACAAATAAGCAAATTCAAGTGCTAAAACTAAGAATCTGTATCTGGACTAAACTAGTTACAGGAAAGGGGGGAAACAAGTGCAAATGTGGGCTTTTAAATCATAAAGTTGAAAGAGATGGAAAAACTGCCCAAACGGCCAATAACTACAATTTCTGGGCCAGAGCTACTCCTTATGTGGTAAATATGTTACCTAGTGTTTACCACTCCCACTGATAAGCTAGAAGGCTTCCCTCCAACACAGAAAGCTTGGGGGAGGGGGGCTCAGAAGCTTACATACAGTCCTGGATACAGCAAATCTGAATCTGGACTACACTAGTTACAGGAACAGTTTTATATATATATATATATATATATATATATATATATATATATATATATATATATATATATATATATATATATATATATATATACATGTACAGAAAAGTAGCTAAAACAGCAGTAAAAACTATTCAAATGCAGTGCAAGCTAGCACACTTGAGTATGTAGCAATGTTAGACCAAACAGTTTAAAAAATGCAATTAAATTAAAAATGACTAAAAACAAGTGCAGAATGAGTCTATTAGGTAGAATGAGGTAAAGAGATGGGACTGGGGGAGTGTCCCAGATCAAATCTACAGTGGGGGTGGGCAACTGCAAAAGCCTCCAAATTTAAACAACAAGACAGGAATAGGGAGGGTGGCTATGGGAAAACCGACACCTTCAGCAGAGATCTGAAAACTATACAGTGAAATAAAAATAACAGTGCACAACTCCGAAGTGATGCCAGCCATCAATAATATAAAGTTAGTCAAACAACAATTACTAGTAGTAATCCTGAAAACAAACACTGCCACGGCTGGAAATCACTTCTTCAAAGTTTTTATTCACATTTACAAACGCTTGAGCGCTTTCTTCCCTTCATTAAGGGATTTCATCAGAATCTACATTCATTCCACATTTCCCCATTAAATACTTTATTCAATTAGTGATGTCACTCATTAAAAAATTGATAGGATGTATTTAAACTGCAAGTACATATTAAAACCATCTTTAAAATCTTTTTGTTAAAAAACATGTTAAATGTAAAAAATGCAATTCTCATTTTCATTTAATTATGTAAAACCATATAATTTCATTTCATAAAATCCACTTTTTTATTTAATAAAGGTTTTATAGAAATAATTTCATTTAAGCCTGGGGTTAGACTTGCTTGTAATTTAATTTGCCATTTTGTTTCCCTTTCTTCTATATTCTTCTATCTTCTGTAGTCCACACCCCTTGGATTTCTTAATACTTTCTCTAAAATAATAAAATTTAACTCTTTACAATCTTGAGAATTGCTAATATGTCTGCATAGGGCATTGTTAGTATGTTTAGTGCTTATCTGGTATGTGTGTTCATATAGCCTGTCCCTCAGTTTTCTCTCAGTTTTACCTACATAAAAACTGGGACAGGATTTACACATAGCCAAATAAATGACTCCAGCAGTTTGACAATTCCCTTTCTCAGGTTTCACTACATTTTTTAAGTAATTATTATTTTTTATCTTTTCCATATATATTTACACTGTGAGCAGTTCCCACACTTTGTAGTCCCATGTCTGTTATTCATCTTTGTGGGCATTTCAAAATTCTTTTTTAAATTTGGGCCTACTTTATATTACAAAGTTAGGTTTACTTCCTCCTATATTCCAAAGTTTAGGGTTGTTTCTCAGAATGGCCCAGTTTTTGTTAATAATTTTCTCTACCTCTTTTGCATTACCACCATATGGAACAATCATAGCTCTTTCATATTTTTTACTTACTGTATCTTTTGTACCTTTTCCTTCATATAAAGCATTGTTGTTCCCTAGTAGTGGCTTGTACTTCTTTCCCCATTCATTCCTAATGTACTCAACATATTCATTTACCACTTTAACTGGGTACCCCCTTTCTAGAAAACATAAAAGCTACTTTCCTTAATTCCTCTTGTAGATCTTCCTGTTTCGAAGTCATTCTTGCTACCCTAATTTATTGTCCTTTGACTATACTGTTCTTTTGTCTGACCAGATGGTCACTAAAGTATTGCAAGTAAGAGTTGCTGAAGGATGGTTTCCTGTAGATCTTGGATTTAAAACAATGAGTATCCTTTTCTATGTATGTGTCCAAATAGTTTATTCCTTTTTTATCATACACGTACGTAAACTTTAAGAATCCTGTGCTTTCATTGAGATGTTGAACCAAATCTTTAATGCTATTTTCAGGGCCTTTCCATAAAATAAATGTCATCCAAAAACCTAACATATAGTCTCATATGTTGGAAAAACTCACTTCTAAACACATTTATTTGCTCCCACTGTAAAAGCACCAGATTGGCAAATACAGGGGCACAAGAAGTCCCCATAGCAACCCCTCTATGTTGCCTGTAATATTCTCCATCAAACATAATGTAGTTGTAATCTAAGACAATTTCCATGAATTCCACTACTAGATCTTTTTTGTCTTTCTCTAATGTGGTATTCTTGTGTAGACAGTCCCTAAAGATTTCTAAGCCTTTGTGTTTGGGAATAGATGTAAATAATTCCACTACATCAGTGGTTAAGAAAATTAAATCATTATCCCACCATTACCAGTACACAACTCTGAAGTGCCAGAAAAAATATTCTTAGCTCTGTATATCTCCAGATAGTTTGAAGAGCACTGTGTCAGGTCACAGGAAGGCTCCCCACCCCCTCTGTTCCCTTTACCAACATACCTATTGATATCTGCTGCAGTGACCAGTCTGTCACCCTTGGGTACAGCATCACTATGTCATCCAGCTGAAGTCACATTTCTCTTTCTTATCCATCGCACAACCAACTTGCATAGCATATGCACTAACAACAGTCATCATTACGCCATCATCTTATAGCTTCAGAAACATCACTGTACCAGACACTTATGTCATTCTCCAAAAACACTCTTAGCATACTTTTCCTTCAGCAGAAGCCCTACCGCCTTCCACCTTCAGTCCACACCTTGATAGCGCAATTGTGACCTGCCTACCATGCACCCAGCCATGATCCCCTTCCATGTGGTTTTCTTGCACAAACACAATATATCAACCATCCCCTGGCCATTATATCAACTAGCCTGGTCCCTATACAACCATACTGCCAACATTAACAATTCTTACCCTCAATACCACCCTCCTACCCTTTCCCCTCTCTTCCTGCCATATGACTGTTGGACAGGGGATGCCTGCCAGTACAAAGGCTACTGTGCTATTGAATGACTCAAGTATGTTACAGCAATATCGAGACACTGTCACTGATTTTGTCCCATTGCACCCATGTATGCATGGCATCCTACAGATGTTCTGCTGTAAAAGGTTGAGAGGGATGACTATGCAGCAAGATTGTGAATTTAGTGTGCCATACTGACATAGAACAGACATGCATGTGAGGAATTAGCTATGCACTTGTCAGCATGAGTAGGTGTATGTGTCCACCTCATGAAAAGAGACATGGGATGCAAAATGTCAGTTTAAACAACTGCACGTGTTGTACATGTGTGTAATCTTGGTTACTGTGCACCCAAAAGAGTGACAGTTCTACAGCTAATGGTTGTTGCATTGACCTGACACAGCCATGGATAGTACAGTAAGCATGATTATCATGACTAAATTGGAGAGGTGTCCAACTGTGTTATGATTTTGTAGCCATGCCCACTACAAACAACGGATTGAACACATACATGGCTGTATGGACTCAACAATACCTTACTTGTCATACCTGCCTCCATCAACTTAGAGTAATCCCCTTTGCTGGACAGCAGCATTATACAAACCACAGATTTGGTCCCTATAGTGGCTGCATAGGGCAAAGTAGGGGTAAGAATCGACCTGGCATCAAGCCAGCCATTGTCTGAACAAGCATATAGGGTCAAAGGTGGATTACTGTAAGGTCAACTATGAGTACAAACTGGAGACATCCACCAGGGTCAATCACAAGGCCATCTTCCCATACGTCTGCAGTCTTGGAGGCAACATAACAACCCAACCTGTAATGGTGGCTGATCAGATCACATACACACACAACATAGCTACAGGCAACCTGATGCAGATAGGGTTAGGGCAAACATCCCCCCTGGATCAGCATCACTATAGGTGAATATGTACTGCACCCACACCCCTCCCCTCATCACCAGTGAGCAGGTACATATTTCCTACTGAAAGGCAACAAATGTAAGTATCCATGGGACATCATATCATCCCTGTCTGCATCTGACATGAACTCAGGCATGTGCTACCAGCTGCATTACACACTGCAGTCACACCAAGCTGCAGCACCATCCACACACCATCTGCATGGAAGATGACTAATGTCATCCATTTACACAGACATGAATGAGGAATGACGGATTATGCAATCAACTTGCCCTCACTTTGGGCAATATAACTCATCATGACCAGGAGTGCAATGCAAGCTGATATTGTGCTGATAGATTACAGGAGTATGGTGTGGTTGTGAGTGGTGGCTACTGGTATGGTTGTGAGTGTTGGCTACTGGTATTCAAGGTACATGTGCAGGTACTGAACATACTGTTGCCAAATGTATAGGATCCTGAGATGTGTTTCTCTGTTAGTGTCTACCGTCACATCACCAGCAGGAGACCTTTTCACCAGCAGAATGCAACCTGATAATGGAAGCCATAATACAGAACCACACAGTACTGTTGAGCTGAAGCCAGCAACATCTGTGGGAGAGAACCACCCTGTGGGATGACCCTGTCCACAGGGTAAATTAGGTGGGCCTGCACACACGTACATATGAGAAAGTGCAACATCATGCCACCAACCTCATACACCATGCTTGGCAAAGGGGTGCTGCTGTGGCCAGGGACCCCACAAGCATAGGTGGGGGCCCAGCCATGCAGCCCCCACTGACACCAAATGAGAAGATCCTTGCCAAGCTTGGGCCACCCATCACAGTACAACACCAAGGTACAAAGCCCCACTTGCTGGAGGTGGGTGGCACACACACAATGGACAAGGTGTGTGTTGGTAAGGTCCCAGTGGGGATTAGTAGACAACTGTATGAGACATACTTGTATCTGGGCAGTATCTACATGCATGTGCCAGGTCTGATTGCAGTTGTGGATGGGGATTTCTAATGCACAGAAGTGCAAATCTATGGTGAAGGACAGCAAATTGTGTAGTATTGGGTGTTGTACTGTAAATGTGCAGACATGCTGCATCCATCCTTTTCCAAGGGCACATGTGAGTCTGCCGACAATACCTCTCTCCCACAACTACATAGGTCACTCTGGTCTGCATATGGGACAGCAGCCTGAAGCTGGTGGGTATGGGATTGTTCAGTTGTGCTTTGGCAATACCCCAGCTGTGTGGAGGACATGCAAGTTACCATGCACACAACTATGACTAATAGCCATATTGCTTTATGTGCAAGTTAACTTGCAGTGAGGTTAATTGTATTGCATCACAGTGGTCAGTACAGGAGCCTATCTGAAGAGAATGTAACATTCCTGTAGCATACCTCACAACTTGTCAGTGCAAGACATCTGGACAGACACCAGCAAAATTTGTTGGACAAACAGACTAAGGAAGGGACATGTGTGAAACATTACTGCTATACAGTGGCTATAAAATGTAAACACACACCTGTTAAGATGCCATTTGTTTCTGAAATATACTGATTGAGACCACAATATGTCAGTCCACATCTCTCCCAACCTTTAATGTTACCCATGACATGAACAATTCACTTGTAAAACCAATCATCTGGACTCATGTATTGCACCTACAAGCCTGAACCAGTGTGAGGGTAGCAGATGTTGTATCAGTATGCTGTTTCAGTCAGGTATGATACCTGATGCTGCCATATGTGTCAGTACACTCGCTGTGGCCTACTTGGCAACTATATCACATACATGGGCATTGTTAAGGCAGACAAAGCACTAATAGGTTCCAAACATATGGATGTTCCAGACGCATCTGTACAGAGGACTGATATGGCCTGTACAATGGTTTAACATGCTGCATGCAAGACAGATGCCATTAACACACTATATAAAATAATGACATCAGGAGGTGGTCACCTGCCATGTATGGTAAACACATCAAAATGGTATCAGCCACACAAGATATTACCCCCCACACACACACACACACACACACACACACACACACACACACAAACACACACCAGGATTCAGATTAGAACTCCTACATATCTGTTTATGTCTACTATAATGTTACGCAGTCATCAGATGCATCACGGAGCTTACACAATTTCACCTTGTCTAAAGGTACTTGTACAATGAATAACATCAACAGAACTACTAAATTAGGATGAGTATGGTGTTACACAACTCAAAATGGTTTAACCTTCACACTACATGATTCTCACACAAACACAAACAGTTGCCTATGTTGAAGTTAGAACTCCTGCCTATCTAGTTATTTGTATTATGGTATTATGCAATTAGTGGATATGCCACACAGCTTACACACTCTCAACTTGTCCAAAGGTCCTTTTAAGGTGAATGACAACAACAGCAGAAGTAAAATACGGTAGGGGAAGTGTAATGGGTAGAACACAAATCAAAATTGTATAAGACACACAGTGTCCAATTCACACACACAGTTGCCAGTATTGGTATGAGAACTCCTGCCTATCTAGCTGTGTCTACTATAGTGTTACACAGTTGCCAGATGCACCACTGAGCTTATACAATTTCATCTACTTCAAAGGCACTTCTAAGGTGAATGACATCAACAGGACTTCTAAATTGGAATGAGGGGAAGTGTAAAGGGTGGTACACAAGTCAAAAATGGTATAACCCACACAGTACAAGAGTCTCTCTCTCTCTTTCTCACACACACATGCACACACACACACACACACACACACACACACACACACACACACACACACGCACGCACGCACACACACACACACACACACACACACACACACACACACACACACACACAGTTGCCAGTATTAGGATGAGAACTCCTGCCTATCTAGTTATGTCTACTATAGTGTTATGCAGTTACTGCATGTGCTACAGAGCTTACTGGACTTATAACTGGCCAAAGGTGCTGATAGCTGCACATCTGAGGTAAAGTATTACATGTGGCAGGAAGTCTGCCTTCAGTTTCTACCGTACATCTTGCTAGTTCTTTCTGTCTTGCACTTCAAATAGCATTATAGCTTTGCACTTCAACAAGTTATTGTATCAATAAGTGTATCACACCTGGAGTCATCAGCAGTACTCATTCATCATGGAATTAGCCCCAGTACTTACTACGTATGACCACCCCTCCTGGCATGATTGAAGTACGGTTTTCTGTGCTTTCACCCATTAACCTGGTGCACTTGTCCATTTTGAGGCACTGTTGCAACTGCCTCATATACACGGACAACCCTGTCCTCTAAACTCCAAACACTCAAACCAGTGAGAGTTAACCCTATATCACCAAATGTGGAAATATGCACTCTCCAGCAAAGACTGGACTACTTGGTCAAGAGGATGAGATCAAAACTTGCACCACACTATGTGGACCACATAGCTCACCACAACACCCACTATGACAACCCTGACATACACTGAAAAGCCACACACCCACCTTCACAGATGCACTCAATGGACATTTACACAAACAGCACAGACCAGCAAGACAGACACCCACTCAGACACAACGACATAGCACATGCCAATGGACACATATGTCACCTTCAGAGTGTGCCCCTCAACCTAAGCTCCTACGGCTGACCACCTTGCACAATACAGTGATCATGGGTGACTCAGTACTGCAGCACACAGATGTACCACTCACTATGTTGATTATGGAGGAGGTAACAGCCAACTGTCTATCACGTGCCAGCATCCAACACATGACACATCCAGTCAGGCCACTCCACAACAGCTACAAGTATCACTCTGTCATCATCCATGTGGGTGTGAATAACCTGAGACACACCTCCCTGGGCTACATGACAAGAGACATGGCTGAACACTCAGATTATGTGGTCCAGGCAGGTGTGACAGCAGCTCT
The DNA here is from genome assembly GCF_019279795.1 of Protopterus annectens. Classification (NCBI taxonomy): domain Eukaryota; kingdom Metazoa; phylum Chordata; order Ceratodontiformes; family Protopteridae; genus Protopterus; species Protopterus annectens. Next base: position 1,121,775,467 of record NC_056733.1, read on the forward strand.
GAGCAGTATACTACCATCACCCAGAATGATGCTGTAGTACTATCGACAGATAATTGACTGCAACATTGGCTTACGTGTTGTGTGTCATTTTCAGGGGATCCAGTATCTCTCTGCTTGGGATACATGATTGACAGACCTCAATGCCTTGCCAGAGATGTCCTAAATCTGTCAGTTCTGGGTTTCCAGATATAGGATAAGTGTCTTTCCACCCCTATAGTGCCTTATTAAACAGTGTTCCAAATCAAATTACCACCTTAACAGCTAGACATGTATACAATCTGAGGGTCATGCTGCACAACAGTAGACATCTAACTGTCAAGATGCAGAGACTCAAAGCACTCCTCAGAGTAGAGGACATTGACATTTGTGCTGTAACAGAAAGGTGGTTCACAGCAGCCCTCCATTAACAGGCTATGATGCATTCCACAGCTGTCAGCACCAAAACATGGACCACACCTCCACAGGTGATGTTGTCTCCATATCCATAATGGATATGCACAGCTCCAGAATAGTATCCCAGAATAATGCATCGGAGGTACTTTCTATAAAACTGACTTTGGGGAATACAGCAATCCACACCATAGCCTGCTATCAGTCCCCAGCTATGTCCCTAGACTGTCAATGCACATTCCTCAACACCCTGACATCTATGAAGGTCTAACCCAAGACTGACATAGTAGGAAACTTCAACTACCCCTCCATCACCTGGGGAAAGTAGTCAAGCACCAATACACTGGCCCAACACTTCATGGAATTCATCAGTTCTAATGTCCTGGATCAGCTCATACTGATGCCCAGTAGAGGATGCAACAACCTTGATCTGTATTGATTACTTACATAATAGACTGTTGCTCAACCACATTTGTCAATCCTTACCTGGCCAGATCCAAACATGTTGTAATCAACATGGAGCTCAACATCTTACCCACACCCCCACCCACAAAGGTAACCACCTTGCAAAACCTCTCCAATGCTGACATTGCAGTCATAAAAATGGTTGGATAACTTCACTGTACCCATGCCAATGGGAAATAGCTGCATGACTGTCACATCATACGCATATGCACTACACAAACATGTACATGGATGCATGGTACTAGTCATAGCCAACAGAACACAGACACTGTCCTCTGAACACTGGAAGCCATTGTGATGTAAAGTGTACAACAGAAGGAGGACACTGCTGTGCAAAATGGTGGTGTCCCAAGCCTGAAGAACCCCCTTATTAGCCTAAAACATAACTTGGGATCCCTCATGGAATCACCTACAGGCAGCTATGAAGGCAGATCTGCAGCAGACACTGATGACAATCACAAAAGCCTTTGATAGTTATATCAACAATCTCCACAGCAATAACCACAAGTGCTGTAAGTTACTGCACAAAGCTGATTCCTATCCTGACACAACAGATATTGGCCACAGTCTTGCCAACACAACCAATGCCATCTTTACCACTCTCAACCCCCAAGGGGACAATCACAATGGCACATGAATGCCAGGAACCCAGCATTACTGCAGGCCAGGTTAGACCTGTATTGTCCACATGCAAGGCTACAGCTTTCATGGGACCCCAACATATCTGTGGCTGTGTTCTACATGACATACATGGAGACCTGGCACCACATCTGTGTACTCTGGTCAGACACAGTCTCACCTCAGGCTTTGTCCTTCCAAAATGGCACACTGCTACAGTCATCCCTCTCCATAAAGGGGTAACATCTACAGACCCTGGGCATTATTGGGCTCTTAGCCTGACAAGTCTACTATGTATGGGTATGAGTGCATCATCAGGGGCCTGATTGACCAAGATATGAGTGATCTCCTAACTCTGGACCTCACACAGTTTGGCTTTGTGAATGGCAGATCATGCCTGCTCAACCTGGTTGACGTCTTTGAGTGAGTCACCAGGGCTGTGTATGACAGTAAGGCACTGCATACAGCCTACCTCAGTCTGGCCAAGGCTTCTGATACCATTCCTCTGTCAGGGATTCTTTGTAAACCCAACAAACTAGGCATCAACCCCTATATCAGTGGGTGGTTTGCAAATTGGTTCACAGAACACACAGAGTGACAGTGGCAAAGTCCAAGTCAAACTGGCAAGCAGTCATGAGTGGGATCCTACAGGGATCAGTACTGGATAGTGTCCTGTCCAGCATCTACTTCTCAGGAGTCCAGCCCAACACAGATGAACTTTGGCTAACCAAGTTCACAGAGGACTGCAAGCTGGGAGCTGAACTCCACAAGTGATGCAGACATCCTACAGGAAGGCTTCACTGTGACCAATGGAAACCATGGCCAGAAGCTTAACACCACAAAATGCATCATCATCCCCTTTGGTAAAACACTCAGTTCCCAGTAAGTTCCACATCAATGGGAGCCACATGAACACTGTAGGAATTATAAGAGATCTGGAGACACAGGTTGACAGCAACTTCTTCAAGCACCACATTGCCACTGTGATCAGGAAGTCCTTCTATATGGCACATTGCATTACCAAGAGTTTTGCATCCAGGAAGACAGAGGTAATGATCTTTGTCTACTATTCCCTCATTAGACCACTTCCCAGGTATTATGGCCCATTTGCCATGTACTTCACTAGACACCTGCTACAGCTGGGGAAGCCACAGAAGCACCTCACAAAGGGGTTCCTAGGCATTAAACACACATCCTACACAGACTCAGCAGACCCAAGCTATTTTCTGTGTCATATAACCTTATTAGCAGCTATGTGTGCTTGACTTACAAAGCCATGTCTGACCCAGCTGGTTTAGAAATGCTACATATAAATTCATCCACACTGCAGAGACCTCTACATCAGTACCACAATCACCACAACATGCTGGTGGGACAGGTCCTTCACCAAGAGACTGCACATGCCTTGGAATACACTTCCTGTACATGTCATGCAGAGCACCTAGCTGACCCTGTACCAGAGAAATCTTGATGAGTGGATGGGTAATAGACAGTTCAACCCAAGGATCACAGCAGTGGCTAGACTTAATACAGGCACTGGGACATAACATCGGGTGGCACAATGGCAGGGCCCTTCTATGTGCTAGGCTTGTTAAGGCTCCTGGACCATTACCTACTGCACTACACTTGTGAACCTATAAAGGGAATGACATCAGCAGGACTGATAAAGTAGTGCAGTGTGTATTTAACCTATCAAAATACTTTGTCCTAAAAACAGACACACTTGCCAGATGTGAGAGTAGAACCCCTACCTAACTAGTGATTTGTACCATAGTGCTACACAGTTACCACACACGCTACAGAACTTACTGGGCTGATGGTTGGCCAAAGGCAGTGATATGGAGAATGACATCAGCAGGACTGATAAAGTAGGGCAGTGGGTGGGAAACATATCAAAATACTTCTGCTTATAAACATACATAACCACACACACACACACACACACACACACACACACACACACACACACACACACACACACACACACATTAGCCAGATACAAGAGTAGAACCCCTGCCAAACTAGTCATTTGTACTATAGTGTCAAGACTTTATCACATGCACTACTGAGCTTACAGGGATGACAGATGCCAAGGTTGCTTATAAGGGACTGACATCATCTGGACTGATAAGGAGGGGCACTGTGTAGTGTCATTGGTCGGAATGGTATAAAACTGTATAACCCATAAATAGATACACAGCTCACTCAGTCTTGCATACACAACTGCCACACACTTCTACATTTGCCAGGACTAAGATTAAAACTCCTACCAAAGTAGCTGTTTGTACTATCATATTATGCAGTTATCACATGCTCTACAGAGCTTATGGGGCTGAGGCCTGGTGGAAGGCACATCTAAGATGATTGATATCTGCAGGATTGCTAAAGTAGGGAAACAGGAGGTGACTGGTTAGAATGGAGCCAAAAGCTTATAGTTGTGAACACACACACTTTTATATTTGCCAGGACTGAGATTTGAGCTCCTACCTAACGAGTTATTTATACTATTATGTTATGTAGGTATTGCACATGCCACAGAGCTTATGGGGTTGAAGCCTGACAGAAGGCACTTCTAAGATGACTGATATCTGCAGGACTGCTAAAGTGGGGAAAGGGGAAGTGTACTGGGTTTGAATGGACCAAAAAGCTTTTAGTTGTGAACGCACACACACACACACACACACACACACACACACACACACACACACACACACACACACACACATTTTTACATTTGCCAGGACTGAAATTAGAACTCCTACCTAACTTGTTATTTATACTATAGTGTTATGCAGTTATTGCACGTGCCACAGAGCTTATGGGGCTGGGCCTAACAAAAGTGACTTCTATGGTGACAGACATCTTCAGGACTGCTAATGTGGGGCAATGGAAAGTTCACTGGGTGGGAAAGACCTGTTCATTCCTAGATCCTACTAACATTTTTCTAAGTGTATGAGCATGCCCAGTGTGTCCTTCTATAGAACATGTGGGACTCCATTCCAGTGATTGTTGTTCTCCAGTCTGGTTTGTTTTGTGCTACGGCCATACCTCTCAACCTGTTGGTACAGGATATCTGGAGATAGCCTATCAAAATGTAGGGACAATGGGTCATACAATTATTCTGACAATTACTCTCAGTAATGTATGGGTTGCAAGGGTTACAGGGCTGGTTTTAGCAGACATCTGTCATATATGCCATTTGACACTGTCATGTACTGTTTCAGTACCTGGTGGTATACCTCCTCAGATCATCACAGTGATTTACCAGAGGAATACAGGATGAATGATGCACACACAAGGTTTATGAGCTAGATGCTATGCATTCTTGCACTATCCAGCCTGTTGAGGGGTGTGCCTACAAGCAATTGACTGCTGATGCTTTGGAAATGGTCCAGTACCTTGATTACATATTACAATGGTGGAATCTCTGTGCATTTATGTTCTGGCCTGGTCTGATTTCCAGTCCACTGTTGGGTAATATAAGTCAGACAGGATCAGGGTGACAGGCAGACTCCAGATAGACTTGTAGGGGATAGGATATGTGGGGGGTGTCTCATCAATGGTTGACTGCTGTTGGAGGATCTTGTGTGTGTCAGACTGTTTGACCAGCCTGGAAGTGTGTGTCTGTCACACATATATGTATGGCCCACCTCATTTTGCTTGGATGGCCACATGTTGGGGTCAGGATGTTGCATAGGATGAGTGATTAGGGAGGGGTGTGTTACTCCCCATGGCTGTGGTCCTGAGTTCTGTGGGTGCAGACATGTCACCATCTTCCAGGGTTTGGCCTGTCTGCAGTGAGTGCATTCCCATGTTTAAACTCCTAGCCCTGCCTGTCAACTGTACAGAGTATCACAGCATATCCACATCCATGACTCATATATCTTTTTGGTTACACAAACAAGTGTGGCTTTCCAGAAAAAGTGTTTTGCAAGTCCCTCAGGGTTGAAGTCAGATATTACTGACAGTTGACATAGCAGTTTCAGACTTCGTACCCATCAGACATTCCATGGTACTACAAATAATTCCATCATGTTTATAACATTATTAGAGCAGTATTTCACGTGTCCTTCTCTTTAGACCATCATCACCCCATTATTTATGGCTTTGTCCTGATTTCTGGCTCCCTGAGGCTGGCAGGTTTGCTCTTAGCAGTTGTCAGCATGGCCTTTCTTTGCATTTTGTGAACTGTGTTATGTTGGTGTTGTGGACCTCATGACATTCCCTAAAGGGCACTGTGGGTGAGGCATTTGCCAGAGGCCTGTAGGCCAGGTGTGACAGATGCAGGCCATCTGTTGCAGGGCATTGCATTCTGATGATTATATATTCCCAGGCTGCCGTCAGGAGACACCCTTGGGTTGGCACCAGTAAGTTGACTGTGGGTGTTACTGACAATTGCTTTTTGTTACTATTGCGCCATCAGTCTGGGTGACAGCTGGATGCTGCTTAAGTCTAGGAACATGTTACTGCATTTCTATAGGACTATGGGGGGGTGATACGACTATACACGATACAGATCTGCACAGACTGTGCTATTTGCTTAACATTTTGGTCCCATTTAGCATAGTGGTATGCCCTATCTTTCAGACTACAGGCATAACAGTATCAATCACAGGTCAGATTGTTCTGGCATAGACATTTGTAGTTTCAGACTTCTTACCTTTCAAAGCCGTACTGCCACTGCCAGACCTGCTGTGGTATCACTGTGTAAAAGTCAGTGGGTGAGGATTTTATGGATGTCGCCATGTGGGGCCTTTGCCAGGCATTTCTGTATGGTTGTCTACAGCTGATTTGCTGTGTGGGGTTGGTGGGGGGTATGGGAACCCCACTTTGACATCCATGCATGTGACCTATGCCCCCCCCCCAGTTATTTGGCTCATCACATATACTGCAGTGGAATTTGTCAACTAGGGTAGTACTGCATGGTGTGGGTAGGGTAGTACTGGGGATACACATCCTGCTGTCCCACAGACCTAACAGTTGTCTGCTGCTATCCCAGTTAGCCACCCCTTTCCCTTACATGCTTGATCAATACCATAGATATACTATCACAATATTCCACCCCATTATTTTAATTTTTACAGAGACTGGCTTATCTTGTGCCTCCAGCTGTTGTGAAGATGGTGCTTGAGGGCTGACTATGTCAGATTCACACAATACACTGCCTATATATGATCAGGTATAGGTGGTGGGATGTTTGGCATCCATTTTACTGTGTGTGCGAGTCAGACAGAGAGAGAGAGAGAGATCAGTCCCTAGGGCCCTACAGTGTCAGAGTATGTGTTATGTGTTGCCTCTTTGCCAAGGCCAGGGCATACTGGGCATGCCTCCATCTGTCTACAGGGGCAGGCTCAGGATGTTCCTCCTCCGAGTCCTGCTGTGCCTGTGGAGGCCTTGGCAATGGTGGGGGGCTATGTGGCCTTTCCCATTTTGTTCCTGCTGCAGCTGTTTCTGCAGGATCATATGGTGTAACAACGCACATACTATGACCATTTGTGCACATGTGGCTGGAGAGTACTGCAAGGCTCCACCGGATATGTTAAGGCAGTGGAACTGTGACTTGAGCATCCCAAACACATGCTCTATAATGATCCTGGTTTGTGTCTGTGCCTCATTATGACATTCTTGTGTGGGTGTGTGTGCATTTCTGATGGGTGTCATCATCCATGGCTCCAGTGTGTAGCCAGCATCCCCCACTAAATGAACATATGGGATATCCCCCTTGGCAAACCACTGATACAGCTGTGAGTAATGCCAGATATGGGAGTCATGATAGCTTCCAGGGCAGCCAGCCACACATTCATGATAATGCCCTGGGCATCGCATACAACCTGGCAGTTGATGGAGTAGAACCCCTTGCAGTTTATGTAGACCCTACCCTGGTCATCAGATTGTCCTTTGATGGAGATGTGGATGCAGTTTATGGCACCTGGTACCTCTGGGTAGTCTGCTACACAGTGGAAGTGACACATATTGCAGGTCCTCTCCTCACGGGTGGTGGGGAATTTAATGTGCTCCTCGACATGTGATCGCATGGCATCCAGGAACTGGTGGAGTATCCTGGATGCAGATGCCTGTGAGACCCCCATGATATCCCCAGTTGGTCTTTGGAATGTACTTGTAGCTAGTATTCTTAGAGGTACACATACCTTGGTATCCACTGGGATGGATTCCCCTCTGTTTGTTCTGGATGTTAGGCAAGGCTGGCACAGCTCCACAGTTTGCTGCAGTATGCCCCTGTCCACCATGTAGTGCTCTACTATCTCCAGATCATGAAACCCCTGGTAGATTACCCTGTACCTGAACACTCTTCTCCTTCTCCTCATAAGTCTGGGCCAGTTGTCAGCATTGTCCTCTTCACCACCCTCAGCCTCTTGCACATACTGATGTATGAGAGCAACAGCAGCCCCTAACATTTTGTTAGTTTTGTCAGGTAAAATTTCCCTGTCTTTGTACACCGGTGGTGTAGAGTTTGTGGGAAAAAACAGACTGAAAGGTGTTTACATAGCTTATAGTGGTGTGCTGCAGATGCTGCCTATGTGATTGGCTGAGTATGATACAGTCCACCTGCTAGCTCTATTACTTAAATTTGAGTGCCTCTATTCTGCTATTTCCCTTTTTTTCTTGTTTCACTTGCCATTTCCTGTATTTTTTTTTATTTTTGTGGTTTAAATCCCAGTGTATGCCGCGCACACCCAGTTAGGCAAGGTAAACAAGGCTATGCAGCCTCGGAGTCACCCCCTTGCTTACATATACACAATGCTGCCATTTCATGTGGGGTTTTTTGTCTTTTTTTTCTTTTGTTTAAGTCCCAGTGCATGCTGAGCAAACCCTTTTAGCTAAGTTAAACACGTTTTAGCAGAAATGTCCCTTCCTGGATGCAAACACACTCTTCATTTCATGGTGTAAGATATTACAGCCTCAGACACACACCCTTGCTTAGCTGGGCTTAGCTAAGCATAAACCTGGGCAACAGTGCTCCAAAGTGATCACAGCAAGCATGACAGACCCCCTTTTTATGTTAGTTGCTCCTCCTGCCTACAAGATCCTGTTCTAGCACCAACACGGTTAGGTGCAGGTTTTGGATTTAGAATATTTTGTGATTCAGTAAATTATCTCTTATTTGCATACCCCACTGCCTTAGCCCATAGATACTGCACTGACATGGAGCCTTTCTCCTTAACAACCACTGGCCCCTGGTATTGTTTTGATTCTGGATGCCATAGACTATAATGGCAAAATGCAGATTTTCTTTAAACTTGGGTTTTCACAATTTTTTTTTCTTTTTGGCACTATCGTGTTTGCTCGCTGCTGCTCTATGCTTAAATGGCCGAGATCAGCAACATAAAAAAGTTATTTTATATATAAATTAAACATTTACTCCTACTGATGGACATATATTTGGCCATTGGCATGCCTACAGATGTGAATACAAGATTTTATTTGTGCTGTCATGTCTCCGTTTTCTTTTTTGCAGAAATGTGTTCAATTAGTAACTGAACACATTTCTGCACTGACACTGTTCCTGCATTGAGACCTGGCAGCTTCCTGAATTGCTAATTCACCTAATTTACATAGTTTTCCCAGCAAATGAGGTGATTAGCATGTTGCATGGTCTTCCATGCAGGAACAGTGTAGACAGGCTCATGCATGTTGGATCAGCTGTTTGCTGAATCGCTCGGCGTCCGAACTCCGTGCAGGAGCTGCTACTCTGTTCCTGCACAGAGTTTTAACCTTCATGAATTCCAGGGCTTATTTCTGTCTCCCAAACCTCATAGGTAGTCCCTCCATTTTGGATATCCATGAAGATACCTCAAGAATGGCACAGGAGAACCTTGGTAAAGTGGCTGCCATGCTCAAAAAATGGAATGGATTTTCTAGCCTCTGAAGGACTGTTCAACTTGGGTATAAACTTCCATTCCTGATTTCACAGTGTCCAAGGAAGTCCTATCTATTCAGTAAACAATATAGTTGGAGTTTAGTACATCAAGAAGCTAGTGGGAATTTGCTTTTACCTGCTGTGTCAAGAGGCCATGAAGGTGTGGCACCTCTTGTTGAAGAAAACAGATTGGGCCACTGTCTCCTTCTGCTCAGTTAGTGGTCACTAATTGAAATAGTAGCCAAGGGAACCTTTTGGCTAAGGTATTCCCAGTGTGTGATTCTGTGCCTGTCCATCCAACACAGAATATCAAAGTTTCTCCTTTGGCCTACTGTAGCTCATTATACCTAGGGCATCCAGGCACAGATCTTAATTGGTTGTAGGTACAGAATTCCACAGCCCAGTTATTAACTGGTACTTCAGAATAGCAGCACAGCCTACACAAGCTGCTTATTCACTCACATTCTCAAGGCTCTGATTCTGTTGTTTTTGACCCTACATAATAGGGGGTTTCCGTTATCTGAAATCCCATACTCATTTTTTATGTTCCTCTTCCCTGAAGTTATTCAGGGTCACTACTGCATACCTAGAATCTAAAAACCTTGGCTGTTTAGTTCTTATGCTGTCAAGCCCCTCACTTCTGGAATTTTCACCAAGAGTAAGTGAAAGACTTCCACAAGCTAGCTGGTTTTAAGGTGGGGTGGCCAATCTTTTTATGCTACCATATAGTTATTGTTATGCATTCCAGACTCTGCTTGATCATCAGATGCAGTTTTATGTTGCGGCATTTTTATTTACACTGTTTCACTGCAGTGGTGTTTAGTTTGTGCACACAATAATAAGAATTAATTTGAATGTAAAATCCTTTTGTTGTCTCTATCTCCAAGTGGTATTGTAAAGGATGCCCCATCTTCTCTTCAGGTCAAGATTTGTCTTCCTTATTGTCCATGAACATATCGTTGCAGTGTCTGTTACTTCTGCCAGGAAAATCTCCAGGCTACACACCCCTTTTTTCAAACCTCATTATTTGGATTTCCTTAACAAAAGGGTGGTGGTTAGAATTCATCTGTCCTTTATATAAGTTGCCACAAACTCTACTCTAAATCAGTCCAGCAGTTTTCTATGTTTTCTCCAAAGTATTCTAACAGAAGAATATTTTCTTCACTGTATGGATGTCCAAAGAGGCTTAGATTTTATGTAAACAGGACCAAGTCAGCCCATAAGAATTACCACAGCAGTTTGTGTCCTCCTTTGTAAAATCTAGATCAGTCCAAAAAGTGTCCAAGCATATCCTTTCCAGACTGTTAGCCAGCTGTATTGCAATTTGATTAGAAAAACATGAAACAATTATACCTGCAATCCCTAAATTACATTCTGTTTTGACTGTGACTATTTCCAAAGCCTTCTTCTATAATTAATAAGTTCATCATTATGATCCATTGATCAAAAACTTCTGTCTACAAACCTCTCAGATCAGATCTGCTGGGCATTGTCTGTACTCATACAAGGTTGCTAAAGCCTGGAACTCCTTACCTGTATCCATCAGGTTATTACCTCGCTGCCATCCTTCAAACTCACTCTGAAAGACTTCATAGCCAAAAGCTGGCGCTGTTCTTTCTCAAAACTAGGATAAACTATATTCCTAAATGTGAACAAGTACCTATAGATACCTTACACCACTTACTCTCCTTTTTTCACTCACTTCCTTACGTCTAGCAATTTCTCTCCCTAGCTTTCTCCCTAAATGTATCATAAGCTTGCTTTTCTCTCACTTCATATTGCAATTCCTGTTTGTATTATACTAACTTACCCTTAATTTCCTCTATAATCTGTCTAAAATTTCTCTAAATATTAAATCATTGTCATATAACTTGTATCTATTTTAACCAATGTTTTCATAGTATGTCTAATGTGGTATAATTATTTAAACTATAGTTGTTTTGCATTATTCTTAAAGACTGTAAAGTTATTGTTCTTAAAATGTTTTGTAATGATTTGAAACTTTTCTCCCCTGGCCTCTGCTGAACATAGGCTCTTCCCAGTCGGACTTTCCCGGTAATCAAATGTAAATAAAAGTAAATCATGCCATCTTAGATGATATTTTCATAACAGCAACTTGGTCCACCATGAGCTCATTCACAAGCAATTAATTAGGGCATCCATCTGGGTTTGCATTCATCTACTGTCATTAGGGGTATGTTCCCATGACTGTTGCCATGTTGGACATTTTCCTAGGAGCTTCTAGCTCAGATATTACCAAAGATGGGCTTATTCTTATTCAGCATACATTGTGGGCACTTGCCAGATTTTTAAGAAATAATACTATCCATTTGTTAAGCAGATAGATCCACTGTACACACAATACCTTTCCAGGGGTGACCCAAGAGCAATGTGTGGAGGTCTAAAGAATGTCCATCTTTGGTAACATCCTCTCTCACCATCTTCCACCTGTTGCCTTCTCTTCTCTTCTGTGAGTTCTCGTATGCTCTGCTTTTTTCTTTTCTGCTTTCCTTGTTTTTCTCATTGACAGCAAAATTAAGTAAAAAAGACTGCACAGTGCATGATGGGAAAAAGGAAATGTCTAGCAGCCTGGACACCTTTATCTGTTGAGCAGTTCTAAAGCCTCTGAAAGCCTCTGACATGAGTCCTAGTGGTTAGCAAATATGAGCATTGTAGCTGTATCATTATGTTAAATGTCCATAACCAAGTACACTGGGACAAAACTGGGTTGGGTTGTATGGGTAGGTTTATAAAGCCTGGTATGAACCTATGAGTGGTGCAGTGGTGCAGCAGTTAATATTGTCACCTCACAGCAGGAGGTCCTTTGGTTCAATTCTCGGCTGGGGTGCCTTCTGTGCAGAGTTTGCATGTTCTCCCTGCATTCGCGTGGGTTTCTTCTGGGTACTCTGGTTTCCTCTGGCAATTCAAAGAAGTGTTCTGGAGCATTTCTCCCTGAGCCTCCACTGAAAATAGGCTCTGTCCTAGTCGGACTTTCCCAGTCAACAAAATGATAAATAAAAAATAAAATAAACCTATACCTTGTTTGCTTGTAATGTAATTCTGAAAGCATGATGGTGTCAGTGCTGGAAGAACAGATCACTTTATAACAGCATCATGCTGATGTTATGGGATATGTATATGAGGTACAGTATTACAGTTTTAGTTGATTAAGATGTACCTCTCTGGACTATATGAAGGGAGATAATTGTGGAACTTTCAGACTATGCATCTCAGGCTGGTATGAACCTAGCACCATCACTCAGGATGATGATACAATATGAACAAGAAATAAAAGTTTTCAACAGCTGGCTGTCTTTCTAGTATCATTCTAAGTGGCTACAATATTTGTCAGCTTGGGAGGATGTGGCTTTGCCAAGGATGGGCTACACCTCTCTCCTCTAGGCTTTTGGATACTGGCTTAAACTTTATCCATCAAATAGTGCCTTTCTTAGGCAATGCCAAGTTGATAAACCTGCCAATATAGCAAAATCAACTAAACTGAACCTCAAGGTGTTACTGCTCAATGCCAGGAGCCTAAATAAAAAGCTACACCCCCTCCCAGCCCCCCTTACATTCATGAATACAGACATCTGTGCAGTTACCACAGAACCTTAAAGTGTTACTGTTCAATGCCAGGAGCCTAAATAAAAAGCTACAGCCCCTCCCAGCCCTCCTTACACTCATGAATACAGACACCTGTGCAGTTACCAGAGAACCTTAAAGTGTTACTGCTCAATGCCAGGAGCCTAAATAAAAAACTACACTCCCTCCAAGCCCTCCCCACACTCAAGACTATAGTTATCTGTGCAGTCACAGAGACACAGTTAAAAGCAGTGCAGAATATCCTGACAGTGAAAGGTTTTAGTGCCTTCAAACTTTTAGACCAGTAGTTGCACACATAAGGACTAAAGAAAGAGGTGTCTCAGTATACATCAATAACAAGCATACCTTTAGGGTGGTCAAACAGGATGATGTGCTGGGGGTTCTCAATGTGAAGATCACCACAGACAAAATCCTGTACCATATCCTAGCAGGCTATGAGTCACCCTCCATGTCCCAAGAAGCTCACAGTGCATACTTAGACCTACTGGAGACACTTATCATCCGACCTAACATCTTACTCATGGAAGACTTTAATTACCCTTCTATTGACTAGGAATCTCAGGTAAAACAAAAAAGCTGTCTCCTTTGAAATCAAAATCAACTCCATAATCCCATTAAAAATAGTAACAGTTTATTACTATTTCAAGGCAAATTACCTTTTAATAAATGATAGGTTTTCAAAATTCAATGCTGCTCTAAACCCAGAGAACAAATCAGCCTATACAAAATTTCTCTCAGAAACCCTGTACATCCATATCAATAGCTGCAGAAAGGCTGCTATACCTACCAGAAGTAACCCCAGGACTAGCACTAAAAATAAACTGCCCTGGATAGACAACAAAAGAAAAAAAGTAAGGCAAAAATCAAGAAGGGTAATTCCCATAAAGATATTAACGCTCCCATCAAAGTAAATAGGAAACTAAGAGAGCTAATTAGTTCAAGTGAAGCCAACTTTAAGGTTAAGATAGCCTTCTGGGTGAAAGATGACCATAAGGCCTATACAGCTGTATCAGGAAACTTCAAGGGCAGCACACAGTAATGTGCTGAGCTGGTGGTAATGGTACCACACTCAGTGAGCCCAGTGATATGACAAATCTGTTAGTGAACAAATTCAGTTCCAACTTTACCCCCTTATCCTCAACCATCCCTCAAAAATACCTCAAACATAACCCCTCCAAATATAACAAGGGAGCATGCACTGTCAGCACTCACTAAAGCCAAGAACACGGCCTCAGTGGCCCCGATAACATCCCATGATGCCTCTTAAGTACTATAAAATATAACTTATCAGGAGCTCTGGAGTCATTATTTAACTGTAGTCTTAAAACAGGCTTTGTGCTAAATGACTGGAGGACTGCAATGGTAATCCTCCTTCATAAGGGAGGACCTTCAACAGATCTTGGAAACTACAGACCCATTAGTCTGACTAGTCTTATTTGCAAAGCCATGGAAAGATTTATCATGGAAATCATCAACAAGGACATAGGAGACTTCCGGACACTGGATCCATCCCAGTTTGGCTTTGTCAAAGGAATGTCATGTTTACTGAATCTGGTGGACTTCTTTGAAAAGTCACTAATGCAATGGATGAGGGGAACATCCATGAAGGTTCCTTACAAAAAGAATACAGAGGGTAAACACAATGTTCTACGCTGATCGCCTCAAAGCCCTATCTCTAATCACCTGGTGGTGTAAACCTTGGCTCTAGATGATTGTCACTGTTGAAGTTACACCCCAAACCAATGAGCAAAAACAAAGGAAAAGAGGTCATGGATGGATGGACAGACGGACGGACGGATGGACGGATGGACGGATGGGTGGATGGACGGATGGATGGATGGACGGACGGATGGACGGATGGATGGACGGATGGATGGATGGATGGATGGATGGATGGATGGATGGATGGATGGATGGATGGATACAGACATCCGAGAGGTGATCTTTGCCTGACATACAAGGCATCCCTGGACCCTGTTTTGATGACCCTTTTGCACATCTCCAAAATAAACAGCATCAAACTTGCTAGATTAAAAGACCTAAATTTTGCTTGTGATATAAACAGTATATGTTGGAGAGACAGATAGATTTCTCAGAGAAATCTCATTCTCTGGAACAGGCTTCCCATCCATGTGAAGCAGAGTTCCTTCCTATCCCTATTTAAGTGCAACTTGGACCAGTAGATGGGTAATCAGAAATTCACCCTGGTCTGGCTCCTATGTCTCTGATGGACAAATGCAGTCAGTTAATCACTGCCTATATAAATCAAATTTGTGTGTCACACTTAGTTTGCCTGGCTAGACTTG
This sequence comes from Protopterus annectens, assembly GCF_019279795.1. NCBI lineage: Eukaryota > Metazoa > Chordata > Ceratodontiformes > Protopteridae > Protopterus > Protopterus annectens. The sequence goes on from NC_056733.1 coordinate 1,121,790,728, forward strand.
TAAGGCCCCTAGTGGTTGTTAGCCTAGTATATACCTATGAACCTATAATAGTCACACAAACTAGGCTTTAGCATGCATACAATAATACCATCATATCCACAATATGTTTGCTGTCTCCATAAGAAACTCCATGTTCATGCTGCTGTTATCAAACCAAGAAGCATACTGGTAGAATATATTCTGATTTACTTGAATAAGCCTAAAAGTACAAGTTCTGTACTACCTACAGAGACATGAAGACAATGCAGGCAGGCAGAGAATGCAGTGTGTGCTGGAATATGAGCAGGGCAATAATCCAAGCGCCAACAGCCAAGAATCATGGCATAAACTCTCTTGCACTTCTTACTGATATATGGCTTAGAAGTGGCAGATTTATAATTCTCAAATGATTTAGGATAATATATAAACATATTCTATTTGAATATACAATAATAATTAAAACTGAAAAGTCTCATGTTATTCAAAACCCATTGCCTTCAATGAGGCCTACCATCCATGTTCATCCCGATTTAAACCATTATTGTTGTGAGGAGCATGTTCGTAGTCCAGGAGCTGGTAAAACTCCAGACTCCTCTGCTCACTTAAAGAAATCACAAAAGCTGGAACAAAAATAGTTTAAAAATGTTGATGACCCAAATGGGTCAGTATCATTTTGGCTAGAATCAGGGTGGCACTAACTTTCTTAGGTGTCCTTACTTCATGTCACTGACTTAGATGGTACTGTGAATTTCACCTACATCACTGCTCCATATTTCATGACACGTACACAAGTGTTTAAATAAAGTGTTTGCTCCTAACTGTACTTAATAAATATTCTCTTTGTAAAAAAACAATCCAATAGGTTTTATTTTTAAAGGAATCTTGTCCATTTACCAAATGTTTTAGGTCAAGATATATATTTCCAAGGGCTTCTTTTATAATGTGTCAGAGCTTATACCTTTGTACATATGTAATGTTATTATCTTGAATTGGCCCGTTAAACTTTGTGTGTGTGTTTGGATCTGTGTGCATGTGTGTGTGGGTGTGTGTGTGTGTGTGTGTGTGTGTGTGTGTGTGTGTGTGTGTGTGTGAGTTTGTCTTCTAACTGCCTTTAGAATTCAAGCATGTGACACTGCAGGGAAGAACATTTTCATTGTTAAAATGCAAATGAGAAGCAAACAACAGTGAGCGAAGGTAATGAGTTAAGCTACTTATCAATATCTGCGATCAGTGACAACACTGAAAAACAAATCACCAAAGCCTTACAAATAGAAACAATCGAGCAGTCTCTTCAGTTAGATCCCATTGCCAATAGCTTGACTAAACAAGTAATATAGATTTGCATTTTGTATTTGTTAGGGGACTACGGGAAATGCTAATTGGATGGCCAATGAAGGACAGTAAAGGTCAGTAAAGGTCAGTATTAGAGTCTGTGAAAAACTGATGACTGATCGTATATCTCTTCCTTCTATATGGTTAATTGTCAAGGTGATGTAGTAAAACTAAAATTGTACATTAGTAAAAACATACAGAGCCTAATCAAACACAGCACCTGAAAACAGCAAAATGCATGACACTATAAGTGTTACACAGCACGGTAAGGTATTGTTATAAATGTTAATAAATAGGTATTTAAATAGTACTGTCATAAGAGGGAAAAGAAAAGAAGTGAATAAACTAATACACAGTGACAAAAACTGCAGTGCGATGAAAACACGCAGAATCAATGCTAGTTATAGTAGGACTATAGTTATTACTAAAATAATACCTAAAGAACTATATTTTGATATTGTACATAATATGAGAGAGAGAAGAAATAATTGTAGAGATTGGCTTGCCTTAGGATGTCTGAGAATGGAAAATGAAGATAATTAGCTGTGCATCAGAGGTATTATGCACTCTGCTGTGTGTTGTATTTACACTCTGCATTAATAATACAGCCCTATAAAAATACTAAATCATGGTCATAGGTTTATAAGGATTTCTTTTTTACGAAAGACAATGTCTGCCCATGCAGCGTCTCCATTTCTGTGATTTAGAATACCATCTTTGTAGTTCATAGTAGATCATTCGCCAGCATCTGCTCTCTGCCAGAACCTAGAACATTCACTAGTAGACCAAAGGCAGAAGTATTGAAGACTTGTAATTTTTCTTTTGTTATTATTCCAAAATATATTTGCCTTGACTTCTTTCTGTTGTTCATCTCATAAATACAAATGAATATTCATAGTTAAAAGTGGGTTGGGACACATAACACCTGATAATGAGCAAGGATTTTAAGTTTTTTTTGTTTGTTTTTGTTCCCCTCTTGAAACAAATAAGCCTCTTTCCTCTTTTGCTTCTCTATGCTAAGGAACACTACACAAACCAAGTCATCTAGAATGTATTCAGGGCCAAACCTCAATAAAAGATATAGCCAGAAGTGACCTACACTGTGCTGTGGAGAGTTTCAGGAGTGAACACATTTTAGAGAGCGCTGCTGGCAATCCTAAAATATTAGGAATGCAACATTCAAAGAAGATATAGAAAGATAATACAAGAAGGAAAGAAAACCAGAAAAAACAGTCAGAGCATAGTTCTGTTCTTCATAGTTCTTCATCAGTTGCATATTATTTTGTGTTGTGTAATGGTACATTGACGTAAAAGTATTTAGCGTTAGGGAAAGTGGCTACCAAATTCTTTTTAACATAACCTACGAAGCCAAAAATGACTTAAAATTTAACACTCTTTATTTGAAGAACAACGTTTTCGCCACCGCTATGCAGAAGCTTCCTCAGAAAAGTAAACAATCCATTTTAAAAAACCCACATTTTATATCAGTGGTACATGATGTCACTTCCTATAATTTTGTAAACACCATAATCAAAAAGAATGGAAAAGAATTACTAAGTGTCGCTAACATAAATACTTAAGATATTTATACATATATATAATTTCTCTAAAAAATACAATAACTATTAAAAATTATTATGTTCCAACATGCATATCATTCCCATACTAATGAGAATATAAACTAAAAATCACTATACACACTCCCCATTAGACTATAATACTCTATCTATATATGAACTGTTGCATAAAAAAGAAAGGTTATTATTAAATATATTTTTATTTAATAATAACCTTTCTTTTTTATGCAACAGTTCATATATAGATAGATTATTATAGTCTAATGGGGAGTGTGTATAGTGATTTTTAGTTTATATTCTCATTAGTATGGGAATGATATGCATGTTGGAACATAATAATTTTTAATAGTTATTGTATTTTTTAGAGAAATTATATATATGTATAAATATCTTAAGTATTTATGTTAGCGACACTTAGTAATTCTTTTCCATTCTTTTTGATTATGGCGTTTACAAAATTATAGGAAGTGACATCATGTACCACTGATATAAAATGTGGGTTTTTTAAAATGGATTGTTTACTTTTCTGAGGAAGCTTCCGCATAGCGGTGGCGAAAACGTTGTTCTTCAAATAAAGAGCGTTAAATTTTAAGTCCTTTTTGGCTTCGTGGGACTGGATTTTTGTTTGTTTACTTTTTTCTGTATCGGCCTTTTAACATAACCTGTTAAATGTTTCTCTTCTTGTACATCTCATGGTGGGCGGCATGTTGAAACAGCCATCTGCTTACTGTTATTTCAGATGCATTTATAGTAGAAACATGTATCGTCAGGTTACCATGGGAAGGGGAGTTAATATACTTGTCACCACCAAAGGTACTGACAACAAAATTCACCTATAGATACAACTTTGAAATTTTTAAACTCTTACCCATAACATTTATTATAATCTGATGGTGCTGTCTGGGTTAAGGGTAATTATATCAGCTGTATATCGCATGATGTAATGCAGAAAATAAACAGAGGGAAGAATGAATGGGGATGTATTACTTATATGACATTAAACTAACAGCTGGGATGTGATACAGAAGATAAACAGAGGGAGGGACCAATGGGAATGCATTACTTCTATAACCTTAGACTAACAGCCAGGATGTGATGCAGAAGACAAACAGGGTGAAGGGCCAACGGGAATGTATTACGTCTATAACATTACACTAACAGCCAGGATGTGATGCAGAAGACAAACATGGGGAGGGATCAATGGGAATCTATTACTTCTATAACATTAGGCTAACAGAAAATGATGCAGTAATACCCAAAAACTATAGAATGAAAACGCAACACAAAAAAGTCTACAGTGATGCAATCCCAGATATCGATGACATAGCTAAAATTACTCATTTCTTTTTAAGTTTACAAATATATATTAACTCTCAACAATATCTTATCTGTTCTTTTGTTGAGCTCCAGAAAATCTGTTTTGAAAATAGAGCTGATACTGACAAAAAGGCCAATTTATAGAAATAGAAGGCGAGCACTTATAGAGAGAATGTGAACATCATTACATGCAGGAGGAAGGATCGACTACCATATGTAGCCAGTGATTAATTAATCTTTATATGAAGTTACACTAGCTAAGAGACTACTGCAGGATGTATTTTGTGTGCAATTCCAAATTTTAGTCTTATCTTAGCGATCATGTGACCCTGGAGTAAGACTGCTTAGGTAATGGGGTGTGGGGCCACACTCCATCATAGGGAAAGTGCAAGGGGTCTTGCGCCCCTAAAAACTTAAGACATTTGCAGCACATTTTTATACATAAAATGGATATCACAATTTGTAATGATATACCAATAATTTCTCCTGCTTTAAAACATGCAACATAGAAATAACACACACAATTAAACACATATTGTGTATAACAAAGAGACTCCTTACATCAGGAGACATACACTCAAACCCAGGACCAACTAGCATCCTACTCCCAACCAAACAAAGAACAGACGTATTGATTATTAACATACATGTCAGAAGTATATCTAACAAGTGTCAAGACCTACATGCATTTATAACCCACTACTCCCCAGCTATATTAACCATTACGGAGACCTGGCTAAAACCTAGCATTCAAAATGAAGAAATCCTCCCACCAGGGTACAATACCTTAAGACAGGATGGAACAGGCAGGAAGGGAGGTGGGGTCAGATTTCTCTTTAAAAATACACTCAACATAACTCCCCTACAAAACCCATTACCTAAATTTCAAAATGCTAAAACCTTAGGTTCAACTCTATCCATAAACAACAACAAAAAACAACAGCATTATCTGCTGTTATATTCCACCAGGTAATAACTCTCCCACCATTGAGGGAATCCTACAATGGACTTCAGACAATCTACCACAGGAAACCATCCTACTAGGAGGCCTAAACACTGACTGGTCAACCTGTAACTCAAACAACCCCACTTATCATATCAATCTCTTCGGTTTCTCCCAACTCATTCAAGAACCTACCAGGATAGATAAAAAAACTCATAAAAAATCCATCCTAGATTGGACACTAGTCAACTTCCCCAAGCAAAGCTATCAGACAAGATGCTTACCAGATGGTCTAAGTGACCATCTCCTCACATTCTTCCTATGTAAATGGACCAGCCTTTCTAACCCCATAGTCTTCAGACAAGTCAGAGATGACTGCAAGCTAACTATACAGGATCTTAACAATATTCAAAGGCAGTGTAAATGGGAGCCTCTACTTACACTAGATTTAGATCAAGCCAGCATATACTTTAACAATACTCTCACTAATGTTTTTAATATAGTCTCACCAGTTAGGAAAATTGGGGTCAAGGCCAACTACATACAATGGTTAAATAGGAACACAAGAGCCCTACTAACAGCTAGAGACAAGGCTTGGAAAATCTGGAAGAGGTATAACACTACCTCTTACAAAAAATACTACCAACAACTAAGAAACCAAGCCAAGAAACAAACTAAACTCGCTAAACAGAACTATTTCCTCAGTGCCCAAAACAAACACATTAAACATCCTCAAAAGTTCTGGCATGCCATAACTCCTTACTAAAACCCGGCAAAATTGCCACTCCCACTCCCAGCTCCACCGATAATACTGAAGATATAGCCTCCCAATTTAACCATCACTTCACAGAAACCATCCAAACTTTATCGCCTCAATTTTCTAAAATTAACCAAACATATACCCCAGTCAAACACAGTGAGAATACCCCTCTTTTAATCTCTCACCAGTCACTACCTCTACAATTAAAAAGCTTCTCCAAAAGCTTAAACCTACTGCCCTTGCAGCTGACAACTTACCTGCTAATTTTTTAAAGACTGCTGCCGAATCATTAGCTTACCCTGTTTCCATCCTTATTAACTGCTCCATACAGGAAACCTACATCCCCCAACTATGGAAGACATCATATATCATTCCACTTCATAAAGGTGGGAACTCTTATGACTTTTCCAACTACCATCCCATAGCCATCTTACCCTCCTTATCTAAAATACTTGAAAGATGTATCCACTCCCAGTTATGCAATTTCTGAACACACACAACCTCTTCTCCTCCACACAACACAGCGTCTGGCAACACCATTGTACAACAACTGCTCTCCTCTCTTTTACGAATACGGTTAACCAACTCAGAAACAACAATAACTTTGTATCTGCAATATTCTTAGACCTATCCAAAGCTTTTGATATGGTATCACATACCATATTAGTAGACTCCATGGCCACCCTATCCTTTGCTCCCTCAACTATTTCCTGGTTTAAAAGCTATCTGTCTGATAGACAGCAAGCTGTCCAATGGCAAGGCATATTGTCTCCCTTACGTCCAACTATTATAGGCATACCACAAGGCTCAATACTAGGCCCACTTCTCTTCTCTTCTCTATATTTACTAACAATATTCATTCCTACACCAAGCATGCTGCAGTTATACAGTATGCAGATGATTCAATCTTATTCAATCTTATCTGCTGTGCACCAACCCTCACCACTTTACAACTTACTCAGGAACCCTTTAGCTCTGTGGAAAGTTGGATTACTCAGATACAAATAATCCTAAATCCCAACAAGACTAAATTGCTACTTTTCACCCCCAACAAAAGCATATCCACCCCTCTACCCTTCGCAATCACATCCAAAAATGGCACTAAAATCACTGCCTTCAATCACACCACACTCCTTGGCATACAAATTGACAAAAACCTACTGCTTGATATCCATATTTCACAAACTATCAAAAAAGTTCATAAGAAATTGGGAACTCTATACAAACACAAGACATTTCTTTCTAATCAGGCATGGATTTCCCTAGCCCAAACTCATCTACTGTCCACTCTAATGTATGCTGCACCAATCCTCACCCAGATCAGAAAACTGGATCTTGTCAGACTCAAATCATGTTATAATAAAATTGCCAGATTTGTAAACAACTCCACCTTCAGAACCCATCACTGTCAGGTTCTAAGGGAACTTCAATGGCTAGAATTTCCCCACCTACTCAAATACCACCAACTAATAATTGCCTACAATATTGTGAAATATCCCAACAAAACCCCAGTGCTAAGCCACCTTCTTACTCACTATATATCAAATCATCCTCTTCGCTGTTCTGACAAATCTCTCCTCTGTATCTCTAGAGCTAACAACTCTGCAGGGAAAGGATTATTCTCCCATACTATAGCAAGAAACTAGAATAACCTGCCCCCTAATCTGACTTCTATCCCTACAACTATGCAGTTCAAAAACTCCCTCAAAACACACCTGATGAACTCCTGGCTATGTCCATGTAATACATGACTCTTCTGTTCACCCACTGCTAACGTCTACCTATGCCATTTTCAACTTCTGTTATTAATCTCTACAGTTTTAGGTATATTTCTCTCTGACGATTTCATATTGCATAATCATCCATGATTGTACTATGTGTTTTTATATATAAAATGTTTCTACATGTACATTATGTCTGTTTTTTTTAATTAACACGTTTAACTATGTTTCAATTAATGTGGAGCTTTTCTCCCCGTGTCTCCGCAAAAAATGGACCTGTGCCCATTCAGACAATCCTGGAAAACAAATGTAAAATAAAAATAAAAAATAAAATAAAAATTTCTTATGTTTTTTTACAAACTTCCTAAAACTAGAAGTGCTGCCAGCTTGGGTGGTCAAAGTTACTGAATGTTATACTTGCATTACTGATCATTTTGAAAACATTCATAACATTTACAATTATTATATTTGTTCTTAAAGAATTTCAAGTCATCTGACACTTTCAACTTCTTTTTTTATTTGCTTGGCTTTTGGCCATCTGGAATTTCCTGAAATATTGTAAAAATGCTACTGTCACACCTGGACTTGAAATGGGACTCATAAGAATATACCTTCAAAATCTATTACAAATTCTGATAACCGAAAACAAAGGATGCATTACTAAAATGTGCCCAGTTTAGAAATGACACAGAATTACAAAGCAGATGATGGAATTATGTTTATATGAAATGGCTGCAATAATACCATGAACATGTGTCCTGTTGTTTAAAGAAGGAATGTACATTAGTCCCTTTTGTTGGAGTCCTGTTATATGTTGTAGACCACCAATGCAGTCCTTAGAAATGTGAGAGTTTAAGTGCAATGTTAGGGAAATATATGCTCACTACAAAATTGCTCTGTCTTGAAGTATTCCCTCTTCTCTGAAGCACATCAGTCTCTGAGTATGTGTGCATGTGTGAGCATGTGGGTGTGTCTGTGTGTGTGTATGTATATATATATATATATATATATATATATATATATATATATATGTGTGTGTGTGTGTGTGTGTGTGTGTGTGTGTGTGTGTTAGTATGTATGAATATGTGTATATATTTATATATATTTATATCTATGTATCACATACCATATTAGTAGACTCCATGACCACCCTATCCTTTGCTCCCTCAACTATTGCCTGGTTTAAAAGCTATCTGTCTGATAGACAGCAAGCTGTCCAATGGCAAGGCATATTATCTCCATTACGTCCAACTATTATAGGCATACCACAGGGCTCAATACTAGGCCCACTTCTCTTCTCTATATTTACTAACAATCTTCATTCCTACACCAATCATGCTACACTTATACAGTATGCAGAGGAATCAGTCTTATCTGCTGTGCACCAACCCTCACCACTTTACAACAACTTACTCAAGAACCCTTTACCTCTGTGGAAAGTTGGATTACTCAGATCCAAATAATCCTAAATCCCAACAAAACTAAATTGCTACTTTTCACCCCCAACAAAAGCATATCCACCCCTCTACCCTTCGCAATCACATCCAAAAATGGCACTAGCATCACTCCCTCCAATCACACCAAACACCTTCGCATACAAATTGGCAAAAATCTACTGCTTGATGTCCATATTTCACAAACTATCAAAAAAGTCCATAAGAAATTGGGAACTCTATACAAACACAAGACATTTCTCTCTAATCAGGCATGGATTTCCCTAGCCCAAACTCATCTACTATCCACTTTAATGTATGCTGCACCAATCCTCACCCAGATCAGAAAACTGGATCTTGCCAGACTCTAATCATGTTATAATAAAATCGCCAGATTTGTACACAACTCCACCTTCAGAACCCGTCATTCTCAGGTTCTAAGGGAACTTCAATGGCTAGAATTTTCCCACCTACTCAAATACCACCAACTAATAATTGCCCACAATATTGTGAAATATCCCAACAAAACCCAGAGCTAAGCCACCTTCTTACTCACTATATATCAAATCATCCTCTCCGCTCTTCTGACAAATCTCTCCTCTGTATCTCTAGAGCTAACAACTCTGCAGGGAAAGGATTATTCTCCCATACCATAGCAAGAAACTAGAATAACCTGCCCCCTAATCTGACTTCTATCCCTACAACTATGCAGTTCAAAAACTCCCTCAAAACACACCTGATGAACTCCTGGCTATGTCCATGTATTACATGACTCTTCTGTTCACCCACTGCTAACGTCTACCTATGCCATTTTCAACTTCTGTTATTAACCTCTACGGTTTTAGGTATATTTCTCTCTGCTGATTTCATATTGTATAATTATCCATGATTGTACTATGTGTTTTTGTATATAAAATGTTTCTACATGTACATTATGTCTGTTTTTCTTAATTAACACATTTAACTATGTTTCAATTAATGTGGAGCTTTTCTCCCCGTGCCTCCGCAGAAAATGGACCTGTGCCCATTCGGACAATCCCGGTAAACAAATGTAAAATAAAAATAAAAAATAAAATAAAAATTTCTTATGTTTTTTTTACAAACTTCCTAATACAAAAGTGCTGCCAGCTTGGGTGGTCAAAGTTATCGAATGTTATACTTGCATTACTGATCATTTTGAAAACATTCATAACATTTACAATTATTATATTTGTTCTTAAAGAATTTCAGTCATCTGACACATTCAACTTCTTTTTTTATTTGCTTGGCTTTTGACCATCTGGCATTTCCTGAAATATTGTAAAAATGCTACTGTCACACCTGGACTTGAAATGGGACTCATAAGAATATACCTTCAAAATCTATTACAAATTCTGATAACCGAAAACAAAGCATACATTACTAAAATGTGCCCAGTTTAGAAATGACACAGAATTACAAAGCAGATGACGGAATTATGTTTATATGAAATGGCTGCAATAATACCATGAACATATGTCCTGCTGTTTAAAGAAGGAATGTACATTAGTCCCTTTTGTTGGGGTCCTGTTATATGTTGCTAGATCACCAATACAGTCCTTAGAATTGTGAGAGTTTAAGTGCAATTTTAGGGAAATATATGCTCACTACAAAATTGCTCTGTCTTGAAGTATTCCCTCTTCTCTGAAGCACATCAGTCTCTGAGTATGTGTGTGTGTGTGTGTGTGTGTGTGTGTGTGTGTGTGTGTGTGTGTGTGTGTGTGTGTGTGTGTGTGTGTGTTAGTATGTATGTATATGTATATATATTTATATATATAGATATATATATATATATATATATATATATATATATATATATATATATATATATATGTATATGGGATCCATACAGATCCCTGACGGCACTTTCTGCCGAAGCAGAAATCACCGAACATGCATAACCGAAAGTGCTGTTCACCGAAGCAGTACTTTTGGTTATGTATGCTGGTTGTGCCAGTCACACTACAGTGTGATTAAGGGCGAATTCCCTTTTCCCCACTGTAGTGCGACCTCAGAGTGAGAATATAAAAGTAGGAGGTGCAGGGGGGCTTGCCCCCTTGCATAAAAGAAGATTTATTGTTTTTTTTTTTTGAACGGACTTACGTTAAAGTGCGTTTGGGTATTGTGGATTCGGACTACTGAACTTTCGTTCTGTAGTCCTAGATTCATATATACATATATATATATATATATATATATATATATATATATATATATATGCATATATGTGTGTTAGTATATATATATATATATATATATATATATATATATATATATATATATATATATATAGATATATATAGATATAGATATATAGATATATATATATATATATATATATATATATATATATATATATATATATATATAGATATATATATATATATATATATATGTGTGTGTGTGTGTGTGTGCGTGTGTATCTGCATATATGTGTGTTAATATATATATATATCATCATCTTCTTTTGGCTGTTCCCGTTAGGGGTCTCCACAGCAGATCACGTTTCCATTTTTTCCTGACCTCTGCATCTTGCTCTGTCACACCAACCACCTGCATGTCCTCTCTCACCACATCCATAAACCTTTTCTTAGGCATTCCTCTTTTCCTGTTACCTGGTAGCTTCATCCTTAGCATCTTTTCCCAATATACCCAGTATCCCTCCACAGCACATGTCCAAACCAACGTAATCGTGCCTCTCTGGCTTTGTCTCCAAACCTTCCAACCTGGGCTTGCCCTCTAATATACTTATTCCTAATCCTGTCCACCCTCGTTGCACCCAGTGCAAATCTTAACATCTTTAATTCTGCCACATCCAGCTCAAACTCCTGCCTTTTTGTCAATGCCACTGTCTCCAACCCATATAACATAGCTGGTCTCACTACCCTCTTGTAGACCTTCCCTTTCACTCTTACAGGTACTCGTCTGTCACAAATTACTCCTGACACTCTTCTCCACCCACTCCATCCTGCCTGTACTCTCTTCTTCACCTCTATTCCACACTCACCGTTACTCTGAACTATTGACCCCAAGTATTTAAACTCATCCACCTTCGCCAACTCTACTCCTTGCATCCTCACCATTCCTCTCTCTCTCTCTATATATATATATATATATATATATATATATATATATATATATATATATAAGCGCTACAGAATCCTGAAAGCCCAAACTCCTGAAGACCAAAATCCTGAAAGTTTAAAATCCTGAAAACTCAAAATCCTGAAAACACACAGGATACCAACACTTACTATATTCCAGCACAAGTACATACAGAAACAAATAAAACACAAACCATATTACTCTTCTCCAAGTATAAGCAGGGGAGCAAGCCCTGCTACCCCACCCCCCACACACCCTCCTACTTAAATATATCAACTCAGAGATTTCACTTAGTGTACTGAAGTGCAATCTCGGAGTTGTTATATTTAAGTAGCAAGGGGTGTGGGGGGTGGAGTTCCCCACATGGAGGGTGCAGGGGGGCTTGCCCCCCTGCATATAGTTGGAGGGTAATATTTTCTGTATGTACTCGTACTGGAATATAGTAAGTATTGGTATCCTGCGTGTTTTCAGGATTTTGAGTTTTCAGGATTTTGGGTTTTCAGGATTCCGTAGCGCTTATATAGATATATATATATATATATATATATATATATATATATATATATATATATACAGTGAGAGAGGTGGAATTGTAGTCCCCCACACAAGGGGTGCAGGGAGGCATGCCAAAAATGCTTTAAATATGGAACAGTGATTTTTGAATTTTGCATTTCCTTGTGTTAAATCACACCTAATTTTTTTATAGATTCATAACTTGCACTGCCAAGTCTTAAATTTCTGATAAGAAGCCTCCCTGTTGTAGACTACACAACAGAGGAAAGCATTGTTTCTTGAACACTTGAGTTAATAATATGCTTATTCCAACAATTGTTTAAAATTTGATGTATTTACCTTCATTAATTTCAAAAATATGTTTTGAGTAGCATAATACATATCTAAAGACAGACAGACAAGAGGTACCTTCAGTGACAAAGATAAAATAATCAGGAGACAAAATGAAAGGAGAAGCCTGATCCCCATTTCTGGTAAGACAGTGTAAACTGGATCAGAGTTTAGTCAGGAAGTGTCCTAGCAGATGCTTACAGAAGCTCACAAAAGCCCTAAATCGCAAAGAAATATGTGGATGTGTTAGGATGAATACTTTTTAGCTTTTCTTTCCTTTTATTTCTTTATCCAAAACCCACCAAGAACAAGTGCATTTTGCCAGGGGATGAGCTGGGAGTTTCTGGACAGGTTTAGTGATTTGTTAGTACCAAAAGGCAAGTCTGTAGGAGCCTAGAAACTTGTGGTGTTAATGTTCTCTGCTAAACTGACTGATTATTTCATTACCTCTTTGTCTTCCACAGTCAAAAGGACTAGGAACAATGGTAAGGCATGGTCCGGGGGGCCACACTCTACGGGACCCTCACTATAGCTGCATCCACCACTTAATCAAAAGGGGCAAGGGTATAGCTAGGTATACCCTGTGTACTCATCTTAGTATGTTTGTTCTGAGCAACATTCTGGAAAATGCATTATAGGGATCTGAAGGTATCTATAACTGTCTATACTAAACATAGAGAGACCAGAGGATATCTGTAACTATCTAATTTAACTAATGCCTGCATACATAAATATGTTTTAAATAAGTAATCAATAAGTAATCATAATACGATTTCTCATTTAAAACAAATGTTTTGTGGGTCTGAAGCAAAATCTGAACATGCATACGTTTCACTGAGTGTATTAGCCTTACATTTGGAGAGGTGTATAAATTTTCTGAATGTAAGGTTGTTGGAGGATGCAATACAGTTAGGGTGTGAGTATGAAGTAACAATTTGTGGCTATACCTCTGTTGTGGACATACCTCACAACCTTTTAGCTCAAGAAATCTGGACAAAGCCTGACATAGGCCCAAAATAGGGACACATTTTAAATATTGCTATTATAAACTTAGAAAGTTGCTAGAATAACAGGATTTGTGTTAGTATGCATGTTCCTGAAGGATATGAAATCTGCAACTCAAATACATGTCACTATTTAGTGAATTTAATCCTTAGATCATCCCATTAATTTCTCAAAAAAAACACAAATTTTACAAGGAACAAACCAAAAATATGAGGCAAAAATCTGGACATTCTGTGAAAATCTGTACAGTTGAGAGGTACATATGGGCGACCAAAAGATATATGTGAATTGAATGGCACAAGGGTAGCTCCATGCATTGGTCCCTATCTGTGAACAGATCAGGCCTTTGTAAGTGTCCACAGTTACCGAGCAATGGGACGTTGCAGCAATGAGGGTTTACTTTAGGACCTTGAAAGTTTAATAGCCCGAATGCATATGGATCGAACCATATGCATCGAACTATTAAACAATTGAAGTCCAAACGAACCATATGCATCGAACTATTAAACAATTGAAGTCCAAAAAAAAAAATACACCAAAAAAAAATTTAAACTAATGTAGGCAGGTGGGCAAGCCCTCCTGCACCCCCACATGGGGGGGGTTGCACCCCCCCCCGCTACTTAAATATACCAAATCCGCGATCACACAACATTGAAGTTAATGGAAATCTCCACCTACGGAGATTTCTGTTTACATTTTCAATGTTTTGCGCTTTCGGTGTACTCGTGTCAAGAATATCGTATTCAATATTCTCGGACTTCAAGCACATAAAGTAGACCCCAGCAATGGTGTGTGTTAACTGGTAACTGAAACATACCTCTCAACTGTACAGATTTTCAGAATGTCCATATTTTCCCCTCATATTTTACATCTTTTTCTCATAAAATTTGTGGTTTTCTGGAAGTGATTGAGGACTGAAGCTAGTAAATAATGACAGATGTTTGAGTTTCAAATGTCATAGCTTTCACAAAATACATGCTAGCACAAAACCTTTTATTCTACTAACCTTCTAAGTTTATAAGAGCAATATTTAAAATCTGCCCCTATTTTGGGATCTTTGTCCACTCATTATCTTTGCCTTTGTCCAGATTTCTTGTGCTAAGAAGTTGAGAGGTATGACTGGAAATCAGAATGACAGGAAATAGTTATGGCAGACTGCAGTACAAACATATCTAAACAGTAAACTGCGGCTTAGAATTTAGCAAATATAGCAGAACGGATAAGAAATTAGCTGAACTTAGGTTAAGACACACACCATAAACATACATATCTACTTTACTAGATTACCTTCAGTTACTCAGTCTTTAATGTTTGTTTCTTGTTTCCTCACGCACCATGTTGCATAGATGCATGTGGGCTCAGATTCTCAGTGTTGTTCTTATGTCAGATACTGTAGTGCTTTGGAGAAAAAGCAAGATTTTTTTTTCTTATTTTAGGTAAACTGGACATTTTCTGAGTTGGTATTTCTCTCAGTTGGTGTAATCATATAATAAGAATAATAACATTGGGGGTGGAGAAATTATATTTAGAAGGTGTTATTGCATAAAGCTAATTTACTTTTGTGTCAATGTATTTATATATTGTATGTATGACAATATGGGATGATCATTTGTGTTTAGAGCATTTGATTTTGTGGAATCATAGAGGAACCTAGTTTTCTGTAAATGCAGATATAAGTTACAATCCATGCGACAGCTTTAAATATAAATAAAATATAAAATAACAGGTAACACAAGTCAGAAGATAGCTGTTTTCAAAATTACACAAATGTTGGAATATAATGATAGTTGTTAAAGTCATAGTTTTATTTTGCTTCTGAAAATGCAGTTTAATTAAAACCATCTAATTCTGTAAAGTTTTATGGTCAGAATTATTAATATTTAAAACTGTCTCTGATTTGGATATTTCTCCCAAATTACTTTTACTTCTGGTCCTGATTTTTAAGATGATCTCGAGAGCAATAAATACAGGTAATTAAAAAAGGCACCACGGATCTGCAAAAAAACTTCATTAAAGAATAAGAAAATGTGCTACGTAGCTACTGAGCAGGGGAGTTTGCTTAGATTTTTGATATTTTGATGGGCAGATTTATTTTACTTATTGCACCCAATGTTCAATTTTGCACCACTTGGTAAAAATGATTACTCAAATATTGTTAAAAGCATCTGGCATATTCTAATGGGGTGTATGAAAAGCATCATGAATAGGGCAGAAGCAAAACGACAACAGATAAAGCAGATCATAATATAAAATAACAGTAGCAATATATTTTCCCAAAACCAAAATAACAATAATCAGCTATTCATGAGAAGCAGATAACAAATATTACTTTCTGGTCCTCAGTCCTGAACAGGCATTCTTGAAAGGAAAGGTAAAGCAGTGCAGTACAGTACAGCCAGTACAGCCAGTGCAACCAGTACAGCCAGTACAGCCAGTACAGCCAGTACAACAAGTGCTCATTTTATGGCTGCCATGTGGAGGACTCCATCTTTTTCATACTTTCAGTCCTGCAGACATGTTGTACTTGGTTTGTAGTGATGAGAACCGTTCGCCAAGCGTACAAATGGTGGGATATTAATGACAAAGTTCTATGGCTTATGACAACCATCACTTTGTAATTAATGGATGGAACAGACTGAATCGTTTCCAGGAGTTATGGGGCATTCACTCTAAGACATAGCACTGTGAATATCAGTCCTTGAGTGTAACCACTGTCAAGAAAAACAAAAAGAAAATGAAAACATGTTTATCTAGTTAGGTCTATGTTATCTATAGTTAGTAGTCCAAAGGAGGGGAACGTGTGTTATTTGTATCTCAGTATTAGTAGTGAAATAAGTGGGTTATTTGCATTTCAGTGTTAGTGGTGCAATAGTTAGCACTCTTTCTTTTAGTGCAGAAAATGTAGGTTCTATTCCCACACCAGGTGATTAAATTGATACTGCAGTGCAGCTTAAAGGGGGCTCTGCACTTCTGAATGTGTCATCTTTTGGATGGGATGTTAAACCAAGGACCCACCTGCTTGAGTTGGTCAGGTGGATGTAAAATATCTCATGGCACCTACTGAAAAGATTAGAGACAAATTTCCCCTAATAGGGACTAACCAGGTCAACAAACAATATGTAAAGTAAATGCACACAGATGCAGTGCACCTGTTATCACAGTTCATAGAAAAGAATTGCACTAATACCTGATAGTGCAGCTACAGCCACCCTTCCTTGTACAATGGATTGTGCACAGACTGCATACCACACTTACATCTGTAGGTGACAGGATCACATCGGCAATACAATTAGTTTCGGTAATGATATTAATGACATGTGTCAAGAAACAGCTGAATGCAACATAATAGTTTAGATGTACAGTGAAGTGTCACTTTAATATGGCATTAATATAGACTTCATAGGTAAGTACTAAGCTAGCTGCCCTTGTGGGCCATTTTAAGCCAATTATCCTCAAAGGTGAAATCAAACCCTATACCTGGTGTTTGTGGGGTAAACACCTTAACCATTATGTTAATCTTGAACCTGAAAGAAGTGTTACCTGGATTTGAACCCTGGATCCCCTGTGTTCTATCTCAAAAGTCAGTGCACTTACACATTATGCCACAGAAACAGCTCATACTAAAGAAATGGCTGATCCTCAGAACAGAATTTCTCCTAAAACATAGGTTAGTATTAGGCTAGCTACCTTTGTGGGCCATTTGAAGCCTAGCCAATTTTCCCTTCTAGAGGTGAGAATCAAACCATGCAGCTTATGTCTGTAAGGTGAGCACCATTATACTGACCCCAACCCCATTATAATGATCACTGAGTCAGAATACCTTTAAGCTGCATCATCTGTTCTATTTCTTTAAACTCATTTAATTTATACCATGTGCTACAGTGATCAGATAATGGAAAATTCCTTTATAGCGAGCAGAGCAGGTCAAACAGTATATCCTAAGACTAGCTGAGCCACCTGTCTTGAAGAGTCTGAATCTACACCTTGTGTGACAGGTCTAATAAATGGATATGGGGTCACAATTGTCTACAGGGCGATATTTATTTATTTTATATTATTTATTTTACATTTATTAACCGGGATAGTCCAACTGGATACATGTCCATTCTCAGTATGTGAGGCACAGTGGATTGGCACAAGCACCAAGCAGCCACATGACCCTGACCATATATCACCTGTCTTAAACCAGCATAACACTACCAGTAATATTCCAAACATAACTGTTACAATACACATTTAGTTTGCTCTGGTGTACCAGGAGATCACAGGGTCCACTTCCATAACCAATATGGTAGGGCAATATTATCTGGATATGTCAACAAGCTTTATACAGTTCAGAAAAACTAAACATGAATGAACATCATATAAAGGCGCACATAAAAGAAAACCACTCAAAATGCAGGCAGTTAAGTATCTATTGCAAACAGAGTGCAGGATTATGACTAAATGCATCTATGTTCTGCAGACATGGACAACTGCAGTTCACTAACATTTCTAGAAGTCTGCCCATGCATGCTGACCTGCAGACATGGACAACTGCAATTCACTAACATTTCTAGATCTCTGCCCATGCATGCTGACCTGCAGACATGGACAACTGCAGTTCACTAACATTTCTAGATCTCTGACCATGCATGCTGACCTGCAGTCATGGACAACTGCAGTTCACTAACATTTCTAGATCTCTGCCCATGCATGCTGACCTGCAGACATGGACAAATGCAATTCACTAACATTTCTAGATGTCTTCCCATGCATGCTGACCTGCAGACATGGACAACTGCAGTTCACTAACATTTCTAGATCTCTGCCCATGCATGCTGACCTGCAGGCATGGACAACTGCAATTCACTAACATTTCTAGATCTCTGTCCATGCATGCTGACCTGCAGACATGGACAACTGCAATTCACTAACATTTCTAGATCCCTGCCCATGCATGCTGGCCTGCAGACATGGACAACTGCAATTCACTAACATTTCTAGATCTCTGCCCATGCATGCTGACCTGCAGACATGGACAACTGCAATTCACTAACATTGCTAGATCTCTGCCCATGCATGTTGACCTGCAGACATGGACCACTGCAGTTCACTAACATTTCTAGTTATCTGCCCATGCATGCTGACCTGCAGACATGGACAACTGCAATTCACTAACATTTCTAGATCTCTGCCTATGCATGCTGACCTGCAGACATGGACAACTGCAATTCACTAACATTTCTAGATCCCTGCCCATGCATGCTGACCTGCAGACATGGACAACTGCAATTTACTAACATTTCTAGATCTCTGACCATGTATGCTGACCTGCAGACATGGACAAATGCAATTCACTAACATTTCTAGATCTCTGCCCATACATGCTGACCTGCAGACATGGACAACTGCAGTTCACTAACATTTCTAGATCTCTGCCCATGTATGCTGACCTGCAGACATGGACAACTGCAATTCACTAACATTTCTAGATCTCTGCCCATGCATGCTGACCTGCAGACATGGACAACTGCAATTCACTAATATTTCTAGATCTCTGCTCATGCATGCGGACCTCATTTGCTTTGAAGATCATTCATAAAATCGATTTGGTCTTATGTCAGCTCAGCATGGTGGGGATGGCTGATGTCACTATTGTGGGTCTTCAGTGGGTCAGATTGTGGTGTGCCATGTTTGTCTGCATGGTGCTGCAGCTGTTGTACAGCCTATTTTCCTTTTTTTAACTGATCTATTTATTGTCTTCAGCAGCTAATACTGGTACTCAGCCAAATTGTCCTGATCAATGCATCAGTTGTTCGCACTGATACAATGTTGGGGTCTTCAGTTTGAAGCAGCTGGACTGCCATGTCATAGTTCCTATGAGTTGAATCTAATCCTGCCCTAGAAATTCTATCTTTATGGATCATGTCTGGAGACCTCAAAACTTATTTCCATAGCTACAATGCTAACAGCCCCATTCTAGACCCACCATTTTCGACAGAAGCTTCCACTGATTCTCAAGGGCAGCTGGGAATTGTATACAACCCTGATATGTGTTTTTCACTGTGGACCAGCACTACACAATTGCATACCATGTTGGTGAATCCTAGCAGTTATCTGCCAATTTACACTTGAAAGCCAGATAATATACAAGTAAGCAAAGCTCTTTTAAAGCTGGTGAGCAAGGGCCTATTAGTACCATAACTGGGGTGGGGCAAGGATGGCTGGATCAAGCACAAGTTATTAGTGGGCAGGACTGGCACCTCAAAAGAGTTGTAGCATCAGCATTTATTTAAGCAACCAAAGACAATATTACAGGCATTTAAATAAATGAATGTCTCTTGATATTAATAAGTGCAGAAAGGGGCTAGTAGAAGTTTTTTGCTACAGTTATGCAATGCCAAGAAACTTTTTTGTCCTCAACTTGCGAGATGACGTTTTTGTCCTCAGCTCAACAACTTTGGGTTGAGAGGGGCATCAGCCTACAAACTGCCCAAGGCACCAACTAATATAGGTACAGGTCTGATCTCCATTAACATGGATAACCTTGTAAAACCAAATGAGTTAAAACAGTTAAAATGCACATATAATATGTATATCCAGTACTGATATAAATATAAATGTAAAACCTTGTATGATTTAAAAAAAAAAAGTTACATGCTTCCCTTTCTGATAAGAAACAACTCATTCAAACAGAAAAATATTTTAAAGGAAATACTGTCTTAAACAAAAATGAATAGAACAATTATCCCAATCCAAGTCTAATAGTGTATTAAAATATCTTTGTGATATAATGCCTCTACCCCAAGAAACAGAATGCCAGCGCACTATTTCTCCAAATTCTGATCGAAGCTGGTAACGTACATAGACCACAGCACATGAGCACATCCATATGATATTCTGACTAGCTTTGTTAATTATTTAATCATTATTATTATTATGTTCATTCAAAGAGCAATTATTACATGGCTTCTCTACTGTTTATTTACTTACATTTGTTAACCTGGTGAGTGAACTGTTCGAGAACCCTTCTCAATCACAACCCAGGCCTAAAGCACTAAAACATAAAAAGACAAATAATTTAGTTTATACTATGTACATGGAAATGGTGGCATAATTCATAAAGTAGAAATATTGCAGCAGTATTGACAGTTTCCTTGTTCATATAGTGAAATCTAACCAAATTTAGTTTAGTTTAAACCAAAAACTGAAAATAACTAATGTAACAGAAATATGGCAAAATGCTGTCACTTTCAAGTGGACATAAAGTTTATGTTTAAGCAACAAATGAAGCAGTAATATAGAGCTCAACATGTTTGTTAACTTAGCTTCTCTTACTTCTCTGAACGTTTAAGCATCTGACCCACGGGGAAGTAAGAAAACAATCATTACTCAACTCTGTAACACTGCTTTTTTCATAGCGGTAACTTTTCAACTTTTTTTACTAAATATCCCTTTGCAATTCCAACTGTTAAAATATCGATTTAGATTTCCTATACGAAGACATTATTCTTCCCATATTGCAATTATCCCCAACACGTTCTTAATTTCAGTGAATCTGTGTATCCTCTTGTGTTCCCTTTTAAAATTAATTGCTTACACTGTGAACTCATGACTGCTGACTATTTTTTATTCTGTCCCAATTTAAAATAATTATTTATGCTATGTTCTCATGCTTATTGCATTCTTTTTATCCATAGAAAGGCTTCTTCAACCTATTTTTTAATTTGACCGCATGTATAATTGTTAGTTTTTTGTGTTAAATCAGTTTCCGGTACTAGGTCAAGGGCCACTTTTTTGATTGAGTGGCGATTACCTATTGTCATTTCCTTGCCTTCCAATCATTTGGAACCCTCTGCAGAGCTACCACTCTCTTGTGAAGCACAGTATTCACCTGGTTTTAACATACCCCCCCGACTCTCCCTTGGCAGGAGCATGTTGTTAAGGCACTTTTTTGTTTTTCTCATCTCTGAAACACTAAAACTTGTACTGAACTGTGCATCCCTGCAGTGCCTGTACACATGTCACATGCAGGCTGCCATTTTGCGTATCTCTCACTCCATCTTGCTGTTTTCCTTCAAGGCATGTTAAACTACCTCTTTCCCTAACTCAACTACCCTTTCTATTTTCTACTTACCCCTTTCTATTTGTAATGTAATACATTTTATGTGATATCTATTATATAACACACTATGCTGAATTAAATGATGCACAGGTTCAGTATGATTATATATTGTCTTCTGCTGTGTAATGTACACTGTTACTTTAATCAATTTGTTTATGTTCATATCTTCATCATCAAGCTTTTCTCCCTGGGCCACTCCTCAAAAGGGATATTCTTATCATCCCACTCAGACCATCCCAGAAAACAAATGCTAAACAAATAAAATAAATAAAATCTTCATCCATTCCACCTTTCAATACTGTAACCTAAACACCCCCTTTTAAAACATAGCCCAATTATTAAAAAAAAATAGCCCACAGTACTGTCAGTGACTGCTGTAATGTTAAGTATCATGCCAAACTCTTCAGTACAAAACCACTGCATTTCACTCGGTTAAATCAACCAGCTTCACCAAGCAAGCAGAAATGAAGTCATGTCAGCCCCAGTAAGTTTCCTGTATATAACAAGTTTCAAAATGAAGCCGGGCTCTGTGGCCACAGACATGAATTCCAAATTACAACTCCGGTAACCTGAGATTACTTAATAGTTTGGGTGCTGAAGGAGCCATGTAGGACAGGTAGGATTGACTGGTCAATTGGTCAGTGTCAGCTTTCCCACTGTAAGAAAAAAGAGATTGTCTGCTGCAATACCATCACCTGCTCTGGAGAGAAAGATAGATGGTATGTGCGAAAAAGATGTACAGAACGTCATTGTTTCACACGCTTTGTCTTTGTTTATAGTTTAGACCATTCGTCCCTTCCATGTTTAGTGACCATCTGTAGCCATTTTTCATGTCTGGTAGCTTGTTTTAGTCTGGCATGTCTTATAGTAGCTACTAGAGGATTTGCTGTGATGCTCTGCACGTACAGACTGTCATCATCGTTGCTATCAGTCAGTGAGTGTCTGATCAAGTACTGGGTTCCATGACAGCATGTTAACCGCAATTATTGCTTTCCAGCTACAGGAATCACTCTGGCATTGGAATACCTCGGCCTCATAAACAATCTTTGACATCTTGGCAGTGCATTGTCCAAACTATATAAATTAATCAGTGGAATCAGTAGTTTGTGGTTAGTCTGAACTTGAAAGTTCTCTAGCCCTAGTAGCTGCCTTGAACTTTTCACATGTCTACACACTTGCAAAGCCCTCCTTTTTCTATTTATACTTACCTTTGCTCTGTATCAGTTAGCATTCTGGAGTAATAGGCAATAATGGCATACCTATGAGTCCTAATTAACTCTGCCATTGTGCATCTTCTTTGCAAAGAGTTAATCTGCTGTGAGTTTCATTCCACATATTGTATTGTGCCAGATGGCAGTATGTTTTTTTCATTTTTTTCACCTTTTCTCTGTTGTCGTGTCACCATGGAGTTGGTATATATAATTTTTGAGGACTGTGGGAGGCAAAAAACATTTTCTTTTCATTAAATGGTAAGCCAATAAAGGTATATTCAACTGCTCGTAGGTAAACCTGGCCTTGATATTTGTCCATCCACTTGGAGTAAAGCAGCATCAAGATCATAAATGCTACAATCAGCACTTGCATCTGTTGCAAATAATGGAGCAGATATCAGCATTTGTTGAACTTTCATTATTTGAAGTTTGTTAACCAGGTTTGTGGTCTGCTACAGGACCATTTCCAGCCACTATCCAGACCATAAAACAACACATACATTGATAGAAATATCCATTTATGAATAAAGTATGCAGTAAATGGAAGACACACACACATAACATAAACTACTACATTAATATAGATGGAAGTGAAACAGGAAAGTTAAAGGTCAAAGCATGTGCAGATGAGAAATGGAGGAGTTAAGCTAAGACTTATGCAGCTAAAACAGGAATATTTACAGTCTTTAATCAGGAATCCTTTTCATTGTTTTTTAAATTGTAAAATATATGTTAAAGCAATAATTTGGGTAGGAAGACACTTCTGTGTAGCTAGGGCAAACTTTATGAAAGATTTTTCACAAATGGCCAGAGAGAAAAGAGGTCTGTTAAGTCTGATCACAGTTTTATTTCATAGAGAATTGAAGGAATGGTGTCATTCTAATTTGTTGTCCAAAGGAGGCAGGATCTACCACTGAAATGTTTAAAGGTAAGGGCACTGAGTAAGAATGAACACCTAGCATAAACATTCTAAGGGGATCCAATATGTGTCAGTTTGGGAGGACATGGTCAACAGACCGCATTGCTTTGCCAAGAATAGTCTGCACCCAATATGTGTCAGTTTGGGAGGACATGGTCAGCAGACCGCATTGCTTTGCCAAGAATAGTCTGCACCCAATATGTGTCAGTTTGGGAGGACATGGTCAACAGACCGCATTGCTTTGCCAAGAATAGTCTGCACCCAATATGTGTCAGTTTGGGAGGACATGGTCAGCAGACCGCATTGCTTTGCCAAGAATAGTCTGCACCCAATATGTGTCAGTTTGGGAGGACATGGTCAGCAGACCGCATTGCTTTGCCAAGAATAGTCTGCACCCAATATGTGTCAGTTTGGGAGGACATGGTCAGCGACCCCATTTGCTTTATAAGAATAGTCTGCACCCAATATGTGTCAGTTTGGGAGGACATGGTCAGCAGAACGCATTGCTTTGCCAAGAATAGTCTGCACCCAATATGTGTCAGTTTGGGAGGACATGATCAACAGACTGCATTGCTTTGCCAAGAATAGTCTGCACCCAATATGTGTCAGTTTGGGAGGACATGGTCAGCAGACCGCATTGCTTTGCCAAGAATAGTCTGCACCTTTTCCCCTCTAGGCTTTCAAATACTGGCTAAGGCTTTGTCTGACCCATAGTGCCTTTTTAGGAAATGCCAAATTGACAAACCTACCAATGTAGCAAAATCAACTCAATAGAACCTCAAGGTGTTACTGCTCGATGCCAGAAGCCTAAATAAAAACTACATTACCTCAAAGCCCTCCTCACACTTAAGAATATAAATATCTGTGCAGTTACCGAGACATGATTAAAAGTGGCAAATAGTGCCCGGCAGTGCAAGATTTTGGTGCCTTCCACACTTTTAGACCAGTCACTGTACAGACAAGGGCTGAAGGTGAAGGTCTCTCGATATACATCAGTAACAAGCATACCTCTAGGATAGTCAAACAGGATAACAGGATGACCTGCTGGAGTTCCTCCACACGGAGATCACCATAAACAAAATCCCGTACCATGTCCTAGCCAGCTATAGGTCACCCTACAGGTGGCAAAAAGCTCTGAATGTGTAGTTGAACCTACTGCAGACACTTACCATCCAGTGTAACACCCTACTCATGGGAGACTTGAATTACCCTTCTACAAATCAGGAATCCTAAATGGCCTCAAATCTACAGGCAAAGAGATTCTTGGACTTGGTAAATACAAACACCCTTGACCAAATAGTGAATATGCCTATTACAGGCTCCAACATACTGGTCCTCCTGCTCACAAATATGGGAGAACACTGCACCTCTGCCCTCCCCACAAATGTCTTGTCTTCCCTGGTAAGGTGTGACTATAAAGCTGTCTCCTTTGAAATCAAAATCAACTCCATAATCACATTAAAACCAGTAACTCCTAGGAACTATTCCAAGGCAAATTACCTGTGATTCAGTGATGGTTTGTAAAAATTCAGTGCCCCTCCAAACCCCAAAAAGACACAAGACTATACTAAGCTGCACTCAGAAACTCTGTACAACCATGTCAATGACTGAACAGAGGCTGCTGTACCTACTAGAAGTAAGTCCAGAACTAGCCCCACAAAATGTCCTCATGACATCCCCAATTAAACAGCATATACATCAAAAGTAAAAAAAAGTTATGGCAAAAATCAGGAAGGGTAATTCCTATAAAGATATAAACTCTCTCATCAAAATAAATAGGCAAGAGGGCTAATTAGGTCAAGCAAAGCAACTTTGAGGTTAAGATATCCTCCCAGGTGAAATATAATCATAAGGTCTTCTACAGCTATTTCAGAATCCTCAAGGGCAGCATTCAGCAATGTGCTGAACTGGTAGTTAATGGTGCCACATTCACAGAGCCTGGTAATGTAGCAAACCTAAAATAAGTATAAGTGAGTCAGACCACCACGGTCCAGCCAAATAAATGTCCAGAAGATATGTAAAACAGCAAACAGTTTATTGGAAAAAGTTTAGCGCTTTCACAGGGTTACCGCTTCATCAGACCAAATACAAAATTAAAGTAAAAATCACATATTTTTAAAAAAGTACTCAGCCAATTAGTAAGAAACAATTAAAACTGAACCAATTAAAAAAATGATCTTACATCATCTTCTGCCTAATAAGGCAGGCTTAAGGGAAGTGCCACTGTGAAGGCCTGGAGGTTCATAAGCTCTCATAGAGATAATCCACTTCAGTTCACATAATTTAACAGTGTTGTTAAAATTACCTCTTCTTCTGCTGGGATGCAGCACTTGCAGAACCCTAAACAGAAAGGTACTATGGCCTGGATAAGATAAGGCATGATTAGCTAGGGCATTAGATATAACCTGATTGCTTATGTTTCCTAAATGCTCAAGAATTCTTTCCCTCAGCTGGCGTGTGGTCTTACCAATGTAAAAACCATTACAGGAACAGCATGTAGCAAGATAAACTAAGTTCCTGCTCCTACATGTTGCCACAAATCTAGGTGTAAAAACATATCTGGTGATGGTGTGTAAAACAGGGATTTGGAGAAATAGCAGAGCAAGCTTTACAATTATAACAGGGAAGGGTACCAACCTTCCCTGTGGTTGTGGGACATTCAGACCTTGGGCCATAACATAAAAGCCTTTTAAGTGACACGTTATTCCTGAATGTAAAGGAGGATTAATCTCCCACCACCCGTCTTACATTTTCATCTACTAAAAGAACAGGCCAATTTTTTTCTAATAACGTTACAGTAGCCCATGGCTACTCCTGTTTGTTACAGATAAAACTGATCTTCTAACACAAAACAGTTATTACATAGAATCAAATCTAACAAAGTACAGATAACAGTAATCATGTTATGCAAGAAATGGCCATGATGAGAAATAAACAACCTGACAGCATCAATACCCACTTCATTAGGTTTAACAGTGAACCGAGTTTTCACATCCAAGGTTGTCAGGAAAACATTATCAAGTATGACACCATTTGTGGAGGAGTATAAACTAGATAGAAAATGTTCAGTATCTTTTAAAACTGATAGAGACTCACTAAGTACAGGCTTAAGTTTTAGTTCAACATATTTGGAAAGAGGTTCAGTCACCCAGCTGTACCCTGAAACAATGGGGCGTAGTGGGGGCTTACGACTGTCCTTATGAATTTTGGGCAACCCATGTGTTGTAGGAATAAGTGGATTCTCAGTGATCAAGGACTCATACAGATCATGGTCAATAAGACAACACATCAACAAATCATAAATATCATTCTTCACATTAGTAATGCGTCTATTAACATCTTTCTCTAGAACCTTCTTATAGGTACAAACATCATTTAACATAGTATACATACTAGTTAAGTAATCAGATCTATTCAGTACAACAATTGCACCTCCCTTATCAGCAGGCCTAACACTGATAGAAGGTTCAGTTCGTAGTTGTTGCAAAGCATTGTTTTCATCAGTATTTAGATTACAAAACTTCGGCTTAAAAATGCCTGAAGATGCAAAAATATCATTTTCACATAACTTGACAAAAGACTCAATAGATGCTGCAAGAGCTGGGCAATAAACATTCAGTTTATATGGACCCTGTTTCTGTATTAACATGCCATTTCCCCCAAACAGAGTTCCAAGCATAACTTTACATGCAGATAGTTTGATATCTAAAATGACATCAGCTACATCGGATTTATTGCCTAGTATAAAGCCTAAACCTTATTAGGCAAAAGATGATGTAAGATCATTTTTGTTTTTTAATTGGTTCAGTTTTAATTTTACTGATTTGCTGAGTACTTTTTTTAAAAATATGTGATTTTTACTTTCATTTTGTATTTGGTCTGATGAAGCGGTAACCCTGCGAAAGTGCTAACCTTTTTCCAATAAACTGTTTGTTGTTTTACATATGTTCTGGACATTTATTTGGCTGGACTGTGGTGGTTTGACTCACTTATACTTATTTTTGGATTTGCTATTTTGTTTTGTGAGTCTCCTTTAGCAGTGGGATAGCATATATATATAATTTCTTCAGTATAGCAACCTGTTAGTGGACAAATTCAGTTTCAACTTTACCCCCCCTCTCACACCCAACCATCCCTCATAAATCCCTTCACACATAACCCCTCCAAGTATAACTAAGTAGCAATTACTGGCTGCACTCACTAAAGCAAAAAAACACAGCCTCCATGGGCCCCAGAAAAATCCCAGGATGCCTGTTGAATAGCCTAAACTATGACTTATGAGGACGCTTGATGTCATTATTTAACTATAGTCTTTAAACAGGTTGTGTACCACGTGAATGGAGGACTGCAATAGTCATCCCCCTTCATAAGAGAGGACCTTCAACAGATCCTGGAAACTGCAGACCTATGTGTCTGGCTAGTCTTATTTGCAAAGCCATGGAAAGAATTATCATAGAAATTATCAACAAGGATAGAGGAAACTTCCAGACACTGGCTCTATCCCAGTTTGACTTTGTCAAAGGAAGGTCATGCTTACTGAATCTGGTGGACTTCTTTGAAAAAGTTACTAAAGCAATGGATGGAGGGAAAATGGTGCATAACGTCTACCTAGATCTGGCTAAGGTATTTGATATAATACCGCACTCGGGCATTGTCGATAACTTACAGAGCTAAGTCTAAACCCTTTTATAACATGCTGGAAAACTACCTGGGTCACTGATAGTTCCCAGGAGGTCAGAATCAGTGAGGTAGTCTCCACAAAGAGGCCATTCACCAGTGGAGTCCCCCAGGGCTCTGTGTTAGGCCCACTTCTCTTTGGCACCTATTTCTCAGATGTCAAAGACAATATCAAAGTCCTTTGGCTAACCAAGTTTGCACATGATTGCAAACTGGAAGCAGTCACTGTATCTTCCCAGGCAAGAAAACCCTTCAGGAAAGTCTAATGCAGAGACTCCAGAGTGAGACACACAGATGTCCCACTCACCAGGTTAGATAAAGAGAAAGTCACAGTCAGCTGCCTGTCCAGTGCCAGGATTCATCAGATCACACATGCACTCAGGTCTCTCAGCAACAATTACCACTATGACTCTGTCATAGCTCATGTTGGAGTGAATGACCTGAGACTTACCTCACAGGACTATATGAACAGAGACAAGATTGAGCTCCCTGAGTATGTGTCCCAGGCAGGTATGTCCCTAGCCTTGAGGAGCATGCTACCCTCACCTAGAATGATGCCACAGTATAAACAAAAAATGTTTTATTTCAATAATTGCCTTAGTTTTTGATGTCATTCCAAGGGGATCCAGTTTCTGTCAGCCTGGGAAGCCATGGCTGACAAATCTTGCTGCTTTACCAGAGAGGGTTTGCACCTGGCACCACTAGACTTTCAGCTGCTGGAAAAGGCTCTTGCCTCCCTGTAGTGTCTTTTTAGGCCAAAACTAAGGGGCTGTAGCTGACCGAGTTTGTGGACGACTGCAAACTGGGTGCAATTATTGAATCCCCAAATGATGAAAGTATACTTCAGGATGGTCTTATGCAGACTAACAACTGCTGTCTTATTTATGGTCTCAAACTGAATGCAAAGAAATGCATCATCATTCCCTTCAGTAAAAACAATTTCCCTTTACACTATCAAATTAACAACAATACCCTATGTATCTACGAAGTGGGAAGAGATCTGGATCACAAGTAGACTGTGACTTTAGCTTTGAGCACCATGTGTCTACTGTAGTAAGAAAGGCTTTCTACGTAGCACACTTGATTAGCAAAGGCATCACCTCCAGAGCAAAGGAGATTATAACTCCTCTATACTCATCACTAATCGGGCCCATAATTAAGTATAATGCCCCTTTCAGCATGTGCCGTACAAAGCACCTGCAGCAATTGGAGAGACTTCAGAAATTTCTAACAAAGAAGATCAAGGAACTCCAGCATGTGCCTTACACAGACTGACCAAAGTGCCTGTCACTATACTCAGTATTGTATAAACTTCTTAGGGGAGGCTTATGCCTGGCTTACAGAGCAATCTCCAACCCAAACCTAATGAATTTGCTGCACATCTGTAAATCAAAGTGAGCTAGAGCTACCCATTCCAGGGACCTAAATATGGCTTGTGACTTTTATAGTGCATGCTAGATGAACAGATTTGTCTCCCAGTGATTGCTGCATCTTTGGAATAGGCTGCCAAATCATGTGAAGCAGACCACCTCTATGACATTGTTCAAAAGGAATCTGGATAAGTGGATGGGGCACCATAAATTCATACTGGGAATAGCACCCACAATCCTCCTGGACATGGACAGTCATTAATAAATACAATCCTGGGTATTGACTAGAGTATCTATACTATTATATTGGAATGAAACGGCTAGGCTTGAAATGACTTCCAGGTCGATAGCCTAGTAACCTCCTATGATCCTATGATCCTATGATTTATAGCTTCCTGCCCTATTATGCTTTCTAGATGTTCAGTTCTCAGTCATTTAGAGAATGCATTTAGAGCCAGCAGCACTGATTCAAGCATTCAACTAGATTAACACTACAGCATTTATTTTATTCATTTGTTCATTCTTTGATTACCTGCTTCATTTAGTTCAGGGTTATAGAGAAGTCAGACCTATGACAGCAGCCAGGACTCAGTGGTACAAAGCAGAGAAACAACTAACCCTAGATAAGCAAATGAAAACAGTCCTTGAACCAAATAAGGAATCAGATGCAAAAACCAGAGAATACAAGATAAAGAAAAATAATCTGGTTCCACACAGCAGTGAAAATCCATCATTGATCTGATGAAGCAGATGTTATTCCGAGAAAGCGCTTACCTACTACAATAAAGGGCATATTGACTTTCACTGCTGTGTGGAACCAGATTATTTTTCTTTATCTTGTAACCCTAGATAAGATGCCAGTGCACTAGAGGGCAACACTTACATACCACCCTACAAACAGACATGGCACTCACACCTGCAGGCAGTTGGAAAGGTTGACAGTCCAGTTGTAGCATTCCTTTGGGGTTTGGACCTAGCAAAAGCTAATGTGGACACAGAAGACATGCAGACTGCCCAGCTGAATGTAAACTCCTTGTCATCTCAGATGTCCAGGTGAGAACCGCCCTCAGCAAAGCTAAAAACACAGCATCAATGGAACCTGACGGTATCCCGGGTTGTGTGCTACGTGAACTCCAAGAGGAGCTAAACCCGCACATAAAAATGCTATTTAACCTTAGCCTTACTACAGGATATGTACCTGAACACTGGCGTACAGCAACAGTAGTCCCACTCCACAAAGGAGGCACCTCTACAGACCCTGGTAACTACCACCCCATAAGCTTAACCAGCCTGGTCTGCAAAGCTATGGAAATAATCATTATGGAACTCATAAACAGAGACATTGGGGACTTACAGACACTTGATCCCACCCAGTTTAGCTTTGTAAAGGGCAGATCCTGCCTTTTGAACCTGGATGACTTTTTCGAAACAGTCACTAGAGCCACTGACGAGGGCAAAGCAGTCCATATAGCCTACCTGGACTTGGTTAAAGCTTTCGACACAATACCCCACTTTGGCATCATAGACAAGCTCAACAGCTTAAATGTAAATCCATATGTCACAAGATGGGTTGCAAACTGGCTAAAGGATAGAACCCATAAAGTCAAAATCGCTGGAGCCATGTCAGACTCAAAGCCAGTCACAAGTGGTGTCCCACAGGGCTCTGTCCTGGGACCCCTCTTGTTCGGCATTTATTTCTCAGATGTGAAAGCAAACATGGGAGGGTTGTGGCTGACAAAGTTCGCAGATGACTGCAAACTAGGCGCCATAGTCGATACACCAGCTGACACATACATCCTACAGAAAGGCCTCACTGAAACGGACAACTGGTGCCGGAGTCATGGCCTTAAACTAAATGCCAAAAATGTATAGTCATCCCTTTGGGAAAAACAAAGTACCCACAAATTATCACATAGACAGTAACCCACTGAGTACAGAAAAAGTAATCAGAGACCTGGGGACCCAAGTCGATAGTGACCTCTCATTTTACACCCACTTTGCCAAAGTGGTTAGAAAGACTTTCTACCTTGCCCACCTTATCATGAAGGGATTCACATCCAGATCAAAGGAGGTCATTGTACCCCTATACTCCTCCCTTATCAGGCCCATGATTGAGTATAATGCCCCATTTGGTATGTACCTCACCCGGCACTTGCAACAGCTAGAGAGACCCCAAAAGTACCTCACCAAGAGGATCAAGGGTCTCCAACATATGTCATATGCTGCCAGACTAAAGAAACTCCAGCTCAATTCAGTAGCATACCGCCTACTCAGAGGTGATCTGTGCCTGACGTACAAGGCCATGTCCAATCAGGAATTGATGGACATGCTCCACCTCAAAAAATCCAAATCCATCAGAACCACGAGAGCTAAAGATTTAAACCTCAGCACAAATATGAATAGGACATGCTGGAGGGACAGATTCATAACTCAGAGGCTTCCCATACTCTGGAACAGAATCCCAGTTCATGTTAGGCAGAGCGCCTCACTGACTCTCTTCAAGAGAAATCTTGACGAGTGGATGGGAGATCGTAGGTTTACCCCAGGGATCATTTCTGTGTCACTACTAGACAGAGGCACAGTAAACTAATTCTATTATGTAAGGGGGTCTTCACTGTGTCACTACTAGACAGAGGCACAGTATTCTAAATCTATTCTGTACACTTTTGTACCATTACATGGGGTGGCGAAAGCCACATCACTATGGCTAGGCTTATAAATGCCCGAGGGCAGATAGCCTAGTACTAAACTATGAAACTATAAGGCACCCCATCTAAGAACTGACTAGGATGAGGCCATTTGCAGAAGTGACATGTGGGGGATACTTCACAAAATATAGATATACACAGTTGTTACTATGATTTAAAATTAACAAAACTAGTATATAATAACACTATATTATTCCTGTGACAGTATCTGTAATAAATTGTACTATCAAGCTATAAACAGAAATGAAGCAGACATATGCTTTATAAATGCTCAAATCACAAGGTGTACAAAGAAAGGAAGGAATGAACACCAAAATTACAGAACTACATTTATGCGTGGTTATTCATTAGGGAGAAGAACCTAAGGGTGAGATTTACAAGCAAAGTATGAAGACATAGAAAAAGGTACAGAATAATTCATAAAATAGAGTCCAAAGGGCTGGAACTTACATCAACGTTCAGACAGCATACTTATGGTGTACTGAAACTATGCAAATTACAAGTAGCAGGCAAAATAATTTTAAATACAGTTCAAAGGCAGATCTATCAACCTCTCAGACCAGCATCAAATTGGCTTCTCTAGTTCAGCTGCAGTCATGTACCTGTTGAGCTTATATCCTACTGGCAGGATGCAGAAAGGTATGCCTACTGTATAACCTGTTGCATCTCCTAACTTTCTTTCTCTGTTAGTAACTTCTGCTTAAACTAACCTCCTAAACCCTCAGCTCTACTACTGTAGCCCCCTCCTTTCTCTCCCCTCCCATTCTCCACACTATTTGTCCTCCCCCCCCACGTCCTATCAATGTCTATACATTGTCCTTCTTTTGAACAACAATTATCTTTTTGTTTTTACTCTCATATGTAGTGCATTTTGACCACTGCTATCAGTGCAATCCTTAATGTTCATAATTTTTTCTTTTGCTTTTCTCTTTATAATTAATTTCATATTTGCATTGATATTTTTAATAGTTTTTGTCCTGTATGTTTACCTTTGCTTATGTTTGCTGGGGCTCTTCCCCCTTGGGTCTCCACTGAAAATGGGCTGCTTACTATCAATGCAATACAAATAGCTAATAACCTTTTCTTTTTACAATTATATTGTATTGTGATTGTTATTTAATACTTATATATTGTCACTTTCTCTTTACTTATGTTTGCTGGGGCTTTTCCCTTCGGGTCTCCACTGAAAATGGGTTTGTTTTCAAACTCAATTGAATTAACCAGGTTAACAAATGTGAAATAAATAAACAAATAATTTTCCAGTGTCAGTATAAAAATAACCCAGCTGGAATGCAATCCCAACTGTATATAGATTAATGCAGTGATGTTCATAAATAGAACTTTACACTTACTGCTCTGTATAGTTTGTGCTCGGGCATATGTATGCACATTTGTATATGTGTATCTGGCCACAGAGTAGGTTGAAATTTAAAAAAGTGTAACACACTATTCTGATAATTCACTGCATCATTACACTGCAGTTGCTCCAATGTGCAAGTGTGGACTGCTGTTCCTATAAGAAGCCAACAGGGCTTTCCAAAACATTGACATCATAAACAGAGAACCATTCCACTCTGTAATATTATACAAAGAGGTAAAGAATTTAATGCAGGGTCAAAAACTGCAATCTGTATGGTGCCTTCCTGTACAGTAGATATTTGAGAGCTATATGGTCTCTCATAAATGCATGCACACACATACACACGCATGCACACACACGAGCGCACACACAAACACGCAAACACAAGCAATTTTAAAATGCTAGATCACGTCTATGGATCTCTTTCCATTAAGAATTAAGACTTCCAGTATCAAACTTAATTTTAATGCTGGAAGATCAAAAGACTGTAGGTTCTATCACTAGACCAGATGACTGGATTAATGTTCCAGTACTGAGACTTCAGTACAGCATAAGTGAGGTGCCACATTCCTAAAGTGCCATCCTTTGGCTGTGACTTTTAAGTAACTCTGGGCAAAACTGCAATCCAAATTGTAGCCTGCTACAGATCCCCCACCATGCCCCAGGATTCGCACTCCTCTTTTCTTGATATACTGGAAAATATTAGGGTTCAACCAAACACCTTAATAATTGGCGATTTCAACTACCTCACCATTAACTGGGAAAACTACTCATGTACCAACTCCTTCACTCAACGCTTTCTGGAATTCATAAATTCCAATGCCCTGAATCAACTTATCCACACTCCCACCAGGGGCAACAATATCCTAGACCTAGTCATTACCAACATGAGTGACCGGAGTTCCACACCTGAAGTCAACTCCTCGTTGGTCAGATCTGACCATAAGATAATCTCCCTAGATATCCACATCCCACCTCCACCCCCCATTAAGGAAATCACAGTAAAAAATTTCTCCAAAGCCAGCATCATGCTACTTAAGACAGAAGTGGCGAACTTCATGACACCCATGCAGATGGACAATAAAGTTACGACTGCTGAATCCTACACAGATGCACTCTATAAGCACTTACATGAGTGCATGGATCATGCTATCCCAAACAGAACCAAGACACTATCCTCCAAAAAAAGGAAGCCAGTCTGGTGGTCCCCTGCCATAAACAAACTCTACAACAGAAGGAAGAAACTGTTGCAAAAGAGAGTAAAATCCCATGAGTGGAGGAGTTCTCTGGTCAGCCTCAGTAAGAAGATCTGAGATCCCTTATAGGATCCTCCAAAGCTAGATATGAAAATAAAATCGCCACTGATTCTAGGAACAACCACAAAGCATTCTATAGCTATGTCAAGAATCTCGATGGCAACACCCAGATCTGCTCTGAGTTACAGCACAATGGCATGAAAATTACAGAACCAACTGATATTGCCAATGTCCTGGCAGATTGGTTCAGTGCTAATTTTAACCCCCTCTCACCCCCTAAAGAGCCCATATCTATACAGAAAGAATGCAGAGTCCCTGTAATCACAACTATGCAGGTAAAAGCTGCAGTCTCTAAAGCCAAAAACACAGCATCCATGGGCCCGACAACATCCCAGGCTGCATTTTACATAAACTTCAGAACGAACTGACTCCCCACCTAAGCACCATGTTCAATCATAGTCTCACATCAGGCTTTGTGCCCACTGAATAGCACACAACAACAGTTATCCCACTCCACAAAGGGGGAGCCACCCCTGATCCCGGCAACTATCACCCTATTAGCCTGACGAGCCTGGTCTGTAAGGCCATGGAACATATCATCATGGAACTCATAAACAAAGATATTGGTAACCTCCAAACTCTGGACCCCATCCAGTTCAGGTTTGTGAAAGGCAGATCATGCCTACTGAACCTGATCGACTTCTTTGAGGCAGTCACCAAAGCTGTAGACGAAGGTAAAGTGGTTCACACAGCCTATCTTGACCTTGCCAAGGCTTTCAACACCATCCCCCATTCTGGAATTATAGCTAAACTCACTAAACTAGGTATAAATCCCTACATCACAAGATGGGTTGCTAATTGGCTCATTGACAGAACCCACAGTGTAAAAGTTGCAAACTATCACCACTTTTACATAAACTTCAGAACGAACTGACTCCCCACCTAAGCACCATGTTCAATCATAGTCGGGATTCGTTCAACAGATTCAAAATCTTAATCTAATTAGTATGCAGGCAGCAGCAGCTCCTGTCCAATATATTGAACTTTTTTTTTTAACTTCAGTGTTTTGATAGTAAACATATATATATATATATATATATATATATATATATATATATATGTGTGTGTGTATATATGTATGTGTATATATATATATGTATATATATATGTATATATATACGTATATATGTATATATATATATATATATATATATATATACACACACACACACACACACACACACACACACACACACATATATACATAGAGAAAGAGAGATTAGCTATAGATATATAGATGTGTTTACTAGGAATTTATTTATTTAATTTTTATTTTATTTTACATTTGTTTATCGGGAAAGTCCGACTGGACAATATGTCTGTTTTCAGCAGATGCCCGGGGAGAAAAGCTCCAAGACATACAAAGAATTAGAAAAACTTAACATTTTTACAAAAAGACAAGTTAACAAGCTTAACATTTTACATATTTTGTAAGAGAAACAATAATAAAGTTACATATCATTTTGTGAAGAAAACATGTTACAGCTGGTGGAATATTAAACAGGATAGAAAAAACAGACTAGTAGTAAGGTTACTATTGAGGAGAAGAAAAAGTTGTATAGGTAGTTCTGTTTTAGCTGGTTACTTTAGTGCAGGCTTTAGCAGGTTAGCTAATAGCTGTAAGCATAGGCTACGGGATTGTTAAGTAAGACGTGTAGAGAGAGAAGCAGAAACTAGAAGTAAATATGTTTGATAGGTATGTCGTGAGGTTCCAGGGATAGAGCTAGAATGGATTTTAGTGGAACTACTTAAGATGATAGTAGAAGTGACTGACAGTACTAACTTTTTTAAAGTATTTATCTAGTTTGGCGTAAGTTAGACAATGTTTTGGTTACTTGTAATTTAGTATTTTTTTATCCTGGTTCAGTACATGGGTATATCCGTAAGGTGGGGTTTTATAGTTTTTTGAACTGCTCTATATTGGTATTGGTTTTGATGTGTAATGGAAGACTATTCCAGGCTTTGGTGATGTAACAGAAGTATAAGGGATTCTCCAGAATGACTTTTTTGCTTTTTGTTATTTCTAATAGTGCCTTATTGCTAGAGCGAAGAAGACGTTTATTGGAGCAGTTTGTTGGTATGTTCTTTAGGGCTGGAGTTTTTCAGGCTGGTTTATAATATGATGAGCCATTTTGAGCTGATTGTATTTTAGCAATGAGGGGAATTCAAGCCATGAAAGTTTTCTGAGAGAGTGGCAGTGGTGGGATCTATAGTTATCACCTGTTGTAAATTTTACTATTTTATTGTAATAGGTTTCTAGTTTTGTTATATCAGCCTTTCTAATGTTGGTAAGGATGGGGATGCATAAAGTAAAGTCGAGGTCAGGTGGATTGTAGCAATAGTAAGTCTGGTGTCGGCTGTGAGATAGTGTTTACTCCTCACAATCCATCCACCTCTTTGCTGGAGATCTTCAGTTTCTCCCGCCTTTTTCCTGTCAGTCCTAATTTTTCTTCACCAGACTGTCTTCTGCTTTCTCTGCACATGTATCCAAATCACTGTAATGTGTTCTCTTTGACTTTTTTTGCAATTGGAGCTACTTTGGCATCTGTTCTTATGTCCTCATTTCTTCATCTGTCCCACAGTGTGTATCCTACAATCCTTCTCAGGCACTTCATCTTCATCACTTCCAACTTTCTCAACTGCTGTGTTTTTACTACTCAGGTTTCTGTACCATTTAATATCACAGGTTGCACCACTGTTTTGTACAACTTGCTTTTCAGCTTCTTTGGCATTTTTCTGTTACACATTCCACCTGACAATCTCTGCAGTATGTAACATATTAAACCTTAACAACAAACATATTAAACCTTATTGACTTTTCTGTGCATAATCTTATTACAGGAATGAATTTGTTTCTGCTTTGTCTAGTAACGAGCAAATCATTATCTGCAAAAATTCTTGTGTTACCTACCATTTGCTTCTAACCTCCCCCTAAAGGCCCGATTAAACTTTCCCCTTTGATAAACAGGACTGGAACTTCACCAAAATCTCCCATGGGATCCTGTTATTTGCATCTCTTGGTATAAATGTCCCATGTACCCTTTCTATGAATATTTATTCATCAGGAATACTTGTCTATCATCCAATCTACTTGCTAATTAAGTATGGACAACGTAGCCTTTCCTTCTTCTCCAGCATGTTACTGACATGAAGATTTCCCCTTCAATTTCTGTCTTCCATTTCCACTAACACTTCCTTCATATCTTCTTGCTGGGCCTCCAATTCATCATTTCTTACTTTTAAGTCCTCTTCTGTTTGCTGGACCCCTCCTATCTCATCTGAGTGGCAGGAGACCACCTCTTCCATTCTTTCGACCATTTTCTGTCTGTTTTTATGCAAGCAGTCAATGTCCCATTCAATTTCATGACTTCCTCATACATGCAACCTATATTTTCATGCAGTGATGACATATTTACTTCATTGTTATGCTGGTCTCTTTCTTCCTGGGTAGACTTTCCAACAATGAACACAGCTCCCTCCGAGACCTAGATGATTCCTTTGCTCATCATAATTTATTTTTCTTCCTCCTTTTTCACTCACTTCAGACATCCAGTGTCTCTAGAATCACTCATTTATCTCAGATTACTTTTCAGCTTTTGCCACTTTTTTTCTTGATGGTCACATGGAAGGGCACGTATCTCCATTTCTTCAGCATCACCAGAAATCTGCTTTTACATTCTTTTTTATTTTTTTTTTTTTTTTTGTCCAGTGTTTAAATCTGGTAGTCTTTGGTAATTTCAAGTACAGTAGTATTTCTGCCTGTGCTATTTCTTTCCAATATTTTTTTATGATTTTTAGGTATCAGCATTGTGTATAAAGTAGGCAATCTGCTGCAACTTTGTGTACTCCAACAGCTGAGATGGTAAGAAACTGAATTCCTGCAATTGATTGGAATGATCATTTATTCTACTTGTCTTGAGAAATAAACTGAATTTCTGGATCCAGGACTTACAGCTTTCAGCCAAATTTAATTCTAAAGAATTAAAAAGAATTCTAGAAATGGTGCAGTTTGGACATATTTCAACTGAAAATTACACTTTCATGGTTCCAAGCAAAGAAAATACACAGATGCATTTCTTCAGGGAATGTATTTCTCCAATCAATGAAACCATGTTAGTCAGGAGACTTGATAAATAACATACAGACACAATAAATGTGGCTGTACCTCTGGGAAGTTTATCTTACAGATGAATTCTCTGGATGTGTATACCACATGCCATGCGAATCACTGTAGCTAGTTTATTGATTTTAAAGATAGACAGCCATATACATGATGCACTGTGTCCCAGCCAAGTTTTATTAAACTTCTTCCCTGAATGTTTCTGTGACTGTAAATAACTGTAATTGATTGCAGACAGCAAATGACAGAAGATGTTTGCTTAAGGTATTAGTTAAAATTTTAATCGCGGTAATGTAAAGTGACTTTGTCTGTGGTTGTAATGAGTAGTGTGTCAGCAGTCTCTGTACTGGAAAGTTCTCCCACTTTTTTCAGTGCAAAAGATAGGGCAGGTGACCGGGATTCAGTTCATACATGAGTAAAGTAAATAGAAAAACAAAAAGGTAGTGAATGGTACTTTACTTCAGTCTTCACAAAATACTTCATGGGAAGAAGCCTGGCTATGTGCCACAGAAAGATGAAGACTTAACTGTGACCACATCCCTAATTCAAATAGCAGCAAAGGTACTGGATGATCCAGGTGGGATAAGGAAGGGTTGGAACAATAGCATAGCTAGAGTGGGGTGTAGTTAGAAACCACCTCAAGCACAAAGTGTTAGGGAGGATTATCAGCTATCCAGTTGTAATCGCTCTTCAGTGTATACCATCCAGTACATGTAGAACTCTGTGTGTGGTCTAAACTGTAGCAAATGTAGCAAATGTAGCAAGCAATTTGCTACAATTTAAAATATTTTTTTTCCCTTTCTTTTTGATTTTTAAGTCAAGACTCAAACACTAGCACTGTAGAGCTCCATGTGTGATATGATAAGTAACAACTGCATGCTATGGACTAAAAGGAAAATAATTTTAGGCAACAGTCTGTGCAAGGTATAAACTTTAGCAACTGCTTGGGAACGTTTATTTATTTTTTTATCTGAACAACTCTAATGCTCCTGAGCAGGTTATAGAAATGAACTTGACTACACTTCATAAATGCCACAGACCATTGGGATGTGAGCTTCATTCTCCTAAGCCAGTGACACTAGTCAGAGCCATAGTTAGCATATCATGCACCTGGTGCAGTTCTCAAGCCTGGCAACCCTCAACTCTAAATTCAGTTGTAAAAAAGATAAGTTAAAAGAAAAGGTCTTCTGTATGACTTTTTTTAGCAAACTGCTAACTGCTTGCTATAAATGTAACAAACAGCATGCTGCAGTTACAATACCACACACAAATAATTTCAGTCCTGATAGAAAACAGAGTATTGGCATTCATTTCTTACACCTAATTCAACCACTCTCTTTATAATGGTAGTCCTGTAGGGGGTTGTGGGACCATGTTTATCTCAAGGGAGAATGTAGGAAGTCAATGAAGTGATACAGATGTTCATGTCAGCCAAAAGGAGTGCGCCTAGGGATACAAGCAGATCACCCTTATGGCTGTCTGAATGATGGTGTCCGCAATTGGCTGTCACCCTTATCTGGAATGAATGGGCTGGGAATAGCTCTCTCCATATAAAAAACAAATGGGACAACAAATTTAAAAAGATGATGTCATCAGGCAGCAGGAAACTAAAAAAATCAAGAGAAATGTGCCATGCTTGGACAAAGTCAGAAAAAAATGGAGAGAACATTCAACAGACATCGGGATCGAGAGGGAGAATAAGCAGCAATATTGGACCACACAGTTCACAATGCACTATGCTGATGAGTAACAAAACGACCAATTGACCAGGAGGAAGGCAGATGACCAATTCACAGCTGTGGCAAAGAGAAGGAAAAATCTGAGAAGCTATAGACCTGTTAGCTTTGAAAAAGTAGCAGGGAAAGTTATGGAGAAACTGTTAGCATTTCTAGAAGACCTCAAACTCTAGGATAACAAGTTACAAAGGTTGACAGACACAAAGAGCTGTTAGTCAAACCCAATTCAGATTTATGAGTAGGTTACATGTGAAACTGGAGTACTGATCCATGTAGTGTACTCAGAGATCAGCAAAGCCCTTTACTTTTTATCACTCAAGTGGCTGGTAGGAAAACTGAAGGAGTAGTCTGAGGAAGATTGATGAACTGAATTACTGCATGGTTGAACTGTAGGGCATGGATGGTTAGGGTAAAATGGAAAGTGTCATAGGTCATAAATTAGGAAACTGACCACTGGAGTACCAAAGGGAACTTTCAGCATCCAATACTCTTCTGCGTGCTTGTCTCAGATATATTTGAGATACCAGTGATGGGAACAGGTCACTCAGATGACAACTCTTTCATCAAGTGCTGACAGAGCAAAGTACTCCACTCAAAATAACATTCACTGACAGTAGAGTTTTCCTTCTTATTCACTGTTGTATGACCTCAGAGCAGATATATATAAGTTTGGGTGGTGTGGTTAGCATCCCCTCACATTGGGGATGCAGGAGGCCATTCCCCTGCATGATAGCTTACCTCCGAGGTTCAATGAAAGTTGTTTCAGCTATTTTGGTTTGATTGATCGGCACTCAATGAAAGAGCTATCATTAGACTGATATAAATGAAAAAAAGTCTAGTAAATGTTTTGGAAAGGCTGAATACGTTGGAACAAAGATGGCAACTGAGGATCAGTCCAAACAAGTGCAAATCATTATACTTAAGCTATAATAATCCTGGTGTGAAATACCAGCGATATATTAGAACTGATGAAAGCAAAACAGTAGAAGGATCTGACAGTATTGATCACGTCTGGATTGGCCAACCAAGATCAGCAGTAAACAGAAAGCTGGGGTGTATCCACAGGGGAATAGATTCTGGAAAAAAAGAGGTAATGCTTCCATTATTCAGGGCCTTGATTAGATCACACCTTGAGTACTGTCTGCAGTTCTGGAAGCCATGTAAGGAAAAGAACAT
This sequence comes from Protopterus annectens, assembly GCF_019279795.1. Lineage (NCBI taxonomy): Eukaryota > Metazoa > Chordata > Ceratodontiformes > Protopteridae > Protopterus > Protopterus annectens. Next base: position 1,121,833,461 of record NC_056733.1, read on the forward strand.
AATTGCTGCAAGGGATCCAGAAAAAAATTTCCAAAAAGATCCAAGGTGATGGAGAGGAAGGAATATGACCAGCAGTTAGAGAATCTACAGCTATTCTCACCTGGCATAATATAAGGGTAGACTGCAGCATATCCATCGGACAGTGTGGACTGCTCCTCATAGTTATAAGGGTGGGGTGCAGCATGTAAGGGTGGGGTGCAGCAGGCCCATCAGACAGTGTACAAGACAATGTCAAATAGACATGAAAGGGTCATTCTAAGAATTAAGGACAAAAGTCGAAGGAGGAGGCACAATCACCAGACTGTAAGAAGTAACTATTCCCTGGATTTATGAAAATACTTTTTCACAGAGAGGGTTGTGGACCTACAGAATGGTTTACTAGAATGGATGGTAGACAGGGACTCCACAGAGGCACTGTAGCGGGTGTGACAATGTAAAGTATTGCCATCTGTGCCAGGGAGAGTGGGGAAGATGCATGCGTGGCATGTGCCGGCATGGTTGGCTGGAGTTTTGTGAATGGTTTTGTGTTGTTTGACTGTCATGCTGACTTGTACAGATGCTTGTGTTGAAGGTGCATCAACAGTGTTGTTGTAACTGATTAGATGTTTATGTTTAAACAAAGAATTCTGGAAGGGGAGAGTAGAAGATTTTGAAATTGTTCTGTAATTTTCAAATACTGCAACAGATCTTAGCAAAGCTCTGAGTGTGTTTTGTACTAGAGTCAGGTGATTAAATATGATGTCATTCCATAATCAGCACTGAAAGGATGGAATTCTCTGTTTTGTTTTGTTTTCTTTGGAACCTGATATAAAAGATGTATGTCAGTTATCACAGACAGTAGTTAGATCAGTTCAGTTCAGCAGTTGGAAGCTCATCACCTTGCCTTGTGGAAATAAGCATCTCAGCATCTAATCTTGCCTTGCAGTATTAATTACGTTAAGTAGGGAACAGTTATTCTTTAGACAGTCAATCAGCAAACATGTTCTGGTTAGAATAGATGCCCCTTGAATAGGATATCTCTTGTAACCACAGTGTTTGCTTATACACAAAAATGACTGTGTGCATGCTAACACCAGCAGATTTGATCCTGGACTCCACTGTGAGGAGACATCCTACAGATGTCATTACTGTCCACCAATGTAGAAGAGGGGTTTGCACAATGCTCCAAGCATAAAAAGTGATATCACTTTGTGGTTCTGGTGGATAACTATGACATTTTCTCCAACTTCACTGAGAGATCGTTATAACTATATATGTACATAATGTGCGAGTGTAAGACTGGTACATCCCACACAAAGTGATTACTGTTGTCCAGCTATTGTCTTGGACTCCTTTAGAGTTATTGTCCAGACAGACAATGAATCTACATTTTACACCAGACCAAAATTCTCTGAATGTGATACCCTGCCTCAACCATGATTTAAGTCAAATATAATCATGTGAAAAGAAAGCATTGCTGTACTCCTGTTGTGAGACAAGATGAAAAAAATGTATGTCTGTGAGTTTTAAAACAATGATCCAGAAGCAGCACATTTATAATAACACAACTGTAAGGTTCTATCTTTCAGAGACAGTATTTTGCACAGGAACTATATGTTCAAACTTCCTTTTGTTAGTATGTCATGTTATGCTACATTATGCTATACTATATGTCATATTATATAAGTGATGAGCAGATATGTTGAGCTGGGTGATTCTTGATTTTTAACAGGTGTATTATCAAACATCCCATTTCACATTCTGTATCTACACTACAGTGAGACAAACACCTACCTGGAACAGATAAGAATCATAGCTATACCTCTGTGTTAAGCAACATTTTAAGATGATCTTACTTATAGGCATAAGACAGACTGCTCAATATCCTCTGAATCTCAAAATATACAAAAAAAAGAACAGACTAGGGGATTTTACACTGCTGTTGTGGCTTTGGGGGTATGTACAAAATAGTAAATTTCCCTCTTTTTAACTTATACTGTCCAATTCTGCAGAGACATTTGGGTACAGTAATTTTATTTTGTTTTTCTTTTTTATGGATTTCATAACTTAAAATCGTAACAATGTATGTATGCATGTTGAGCAACTAACATGAAAATATTACTCTGCTGTAAAGTTTTAGGTCATCGGTCATTTTTGTATCCGATTCACAATGTCTGACAGTAAGAATTGTTTCCTTTTAGATAAACCATGTTACTTCTGTTTTTTTTTTTTTTTTTTCAAGAGGTAAAGTTCACCTGATAAAATGACATGTTACAACTAAGGTGGGGGGGATTTCCATAAAGGTGAAACCAAACTATGTCAAAGAAATCTATCATTATTATTCTCCAATGATATTATTCTCCAATGATAGCTGCTTGTATCTAAGGGTCCATCTTGGTAGTAACCCTTAACCTATGTCCCCCAACACTGTGCATTCTGCCAGTACAGCTGGGCGACAGGGTAAATGTCAGAAGGTGCATATGCATTAGTGGGAATCCACAGCCAAATAAAATCCAGGAAATCTAGTCCTTCATCCAGTGTCCTTTTTTCATATAATCGCAATAACATGCTCATTAGTGTGAAACCTCTTTATGACGACCATTTTATAATGAACTGCTCATTAACAGTAGAGCAGCTGATATTAATTACAGGGACGGTTATACCAGCTCTGGGACAGCATTGTCATCCTAATGCATACATTATCTTCACAAAGCCCTTCGGAAAAACTGTCATCACAAATCTGTGCTCATTGCAGCTTCATTCCCTCCACACATTGTAATTTAATTTGACAACCATTTTTGAAATAACCTGGCTCAGAATACAACATTTAATAGGAAATATAAGCAGTTGTTTTAGCAATGAATGCCTTCAATCCAAGAACTACACACTGACCTCTTCAACCTTTACCTTAAACGTTGGACCTAGTATTAAAATGTTTTTTCTGTCTGCTATCTTAGAGCTACTGCAGTCCAAAAGAATGACCTGGAACAAGTACAAAACTGTACATCCAACTCTACAATTCCCTGTGGGGGGGTTTTGTCCTATTTTTTCAATTAGCAAAGAAAAGTAAAATAAGACAGAACTATCTGTTTTCTTTTCCCAGTGTTTAATCTTCCTTTGAAACACACGGATGGCGGATACATTAAGATGTGTTGTGCTGTAAATTATCATTAGCATTTGCCCTTGTGAGAATTCCCTGATGCCTCAACAAAAGCTGGCCAAGCAACCGTGCAGGCCCCCCCTGAGGACAGAGAGCACCTGAGATCGTCATTAGCTCACAGCAGCAAGTAGAAGCTTTGTTGATCTTGGCAGAAAGTGATTCCCCTTAAATTGATTCAATGGCTGGTTGTCATTAATCACTTTGCTTTTCAATCCGTGACTTTAGTTTTCTGAAGACAATGACAAGTGGAGTGAGTTGCATAATTCAAGATGTGAGTAGTCGGACTGCATATGTTTGAGCATCAGGCACTCAGATATTCCATGTATGCATCAGGAGCTAATTCCCCAAACAGTTGCCCTGTACTTATGTAGGAAGAAGTAGAAAGAAGCCCTGATATTTGTCTTATTAGCTGTGGTGTTGCCGTGAGATGAACTTTGCAGAAATGGCTGCAGTATAAACCCTCCACTTAACATATGCATGCCTAAGCACTTCACAACATTACTTACAACTGCAAAAATAAAATATTCCATCTTAGTGTGGCTGTCTGGAGTAAGTGTGATGCAAACAAAATGTGGGTAACTGACTTCTATTGTACAAGGAACTGATCATATATGTAAATCTAAAATCAGAAGAGTCAGGCAATAAAGATGTAAACCAGGCTGTATTGCAACATGCTTACTTTAAGGTTTTAAGGTGACACAAGGAAAAAGGCAAAGCCAAGAGCAGTCATTTGATATTAGAAGGAAAGAAAATTTGTCAGACTCACAAAGCGGTTCAGTCTTAATTCTCATATTTTCAGCTAGACGTGTTAATATTTCATATATTACTATAGTAACACAGTAGTTGTCATGATATTTGAAATCTGAGTTTGAGAACCAGTTTCAGCTTGCAGAGCTTAGCTGGTACAGAGGAAGGGCTTCATATTCCAAACATGCATTGCATCTCTGGGCAAGTAAAGAGGGGTAAATGTACTACAATGAGGTTGTCACCTTGGTGACCTCCACTCTTGAGAAGGTGGAGCTGTAACTTCTGGTTCCTGAAATGAAGTTCTCATTCAGAAAGTGAGACTTACTACATGGGGAGTCTTATGTGTTGGGTAAGGGGGAAGTCAAATTATGTCATGTGATCTGCAGTGCTACAGGAGCTCAGCTCTGCCCATAATCCACTGTAGGGGCATGTACAAGAACTAAACATTACCAGAGCCCTGGGGAAGTACTTAATGCCTGCCACAAATGGTGGAACCATGGTGTAAGGTGTAATATTTTTGACTGTAAATTGCCTCACGTATGTAAATGAGAAGAACAATGCACAATGGTATGCAGCATAGAAACCTGTATGCCCAGAAATTTGACAGTACACATTGAGAAAACATTTCTAATTCAAAACTTCACAGACACATGTATACATCCAGTTGGTGTGTGTGTGTGTGTGTGTGTGTGTGTGTGTGTGTGTGTGTGTGTGTGTGTGTGTGTGTGTGTGTGTGTATGCATAAGCACTACATACTGTACATGCGACAAAAAGGAATGTATAACTCACAAACCACGATGCTTTGCCAGAGATGGCCTGCACCTGTCGCCCTTGGGATTCCGGATACTGGCTAAGGCTCTTGCCACCCCTATAGTGCCTTTTTTAGGCAAGGTTCAAATGACAAATTCACTACCGTAACAGGTACAAGCAAGCAAAATCTGAGGGTAATGCTACTCAATGCTAGAAGTCTAAACCTCAAAATGCACTCACTCGAGGCACTCCTTAAAATGGAGAACATCGACATATGTGCAGTGACAGAGACCTGGTTCAAAGGTCCAGAGAACACCCTGCATTACCAGGCTATAATTCATACCACACCTTTTGGCCACCTATCCCAGAATGAAGCACTAAAGGTGAAGGCGTGTCCATATTCATTAAGGATATCCACACCTCCAGGCTAGTTGCACAGCATAATGCATCCGAGATTATCCAAGTGCAACTAACTCTGGGCAAGACTGCAATCCAAATTGTAGCTTTCTACAGACCCCCCACCATGCCCCAGGATTCCCACTCCTCATTTCTTGATACACTGGAAAGTATTAGGGTACAACCTAACACCCTAATAATGGGCGATTTCAACTACCCCACCATTAACTGGGAAAACTACTCATGTACCAACTCTTTTGCTCAACGTTTTCTGGAATTCATAATTTCCAACGCCTTTGATCAACTTATTCACACCCCCACCAGGGGCAGCAATATCCTAGGCCTGGTCATTACCAACATGGGCAACTGGTATTCTACACCAGAGGTCAATTCCTCGTTGGTCAGATCCGACCACAAGCTAATCACCCTAGACATCCACATCCCGCCCCCACCCCCAATTAGGGAAACCACCGTAAAAAACTTCTCCAAAGCCAACTTCACACTTCTTAAGACAGAAGTGTCAAACTTCATGACACCCATGCAGACGGACAATAGAGGTACGACTGCTGAATCCTACACAAATGCACTTTATAAGCACTTACACGAGTGTATGGATCATGCTATCCCTAACAGAACCAAGATGCTATCCTCCAAAAAAAGGAAGCCAATCTGGTGGTCCTCTGCCATAAAGAAACTCTACAACAGAAGAAAGAAACTGTTGCAAAAAAGAGTAAAATCCCATGACTGGAGGAACTCCCTGGTCAACCTCAATAAGAAGCTGAGATCCCTCATAAAATCCTCCAAAGCTAGTTACGAAAATAAAATTGCCACTGACTCTAAAGACAACCACAAAGCATTCTATAGCTATGTCAAGGATCTCAATGGCAACACTCAGATCTGCTCTGAGTTACAGCACAATGGCACTAAATATACAGAACCAACTGATATCGCCAACATCCTGGCAGATAGGTTCAGTGCTAACTTTACCCCCCTCTCACCCCCCTAGAGGGCCCATCTCTATACCGGAAGAATGCAAAGTTCCTGTAATCATGGCTGCACAGGTAAAAAACACACTCTCCAAAGCCAAGAACACAGCATCCATAGGACCTGACAATATCCCAGGCTGCGTTCTACATGAACTACAGAATGAACTGGCACCCTACCTAAGTACCATGTTCAATCATAGCCTCACCTCAGGCTTTGTGCCCACTGAATGGCGCACCGCAACGGTTATCCCACTCCACAAAGGGGGAGCCAAGAAGGACCCCGGGAACTACCACTCCATTAGACTGACGAGCCTGGTCTGCAAGGCCATGGAACGTATCATCCTGGAACTCATAAACAAAGACATTGGTAATCTCCAAACTCTGGACCCTACCCAGTTCGGATTTGTAAAAGGCAGATTATGTCTCCTAAACCTGATTGACTTCTTTGAAGCGGTCACCAAAGCCATAGATGAGGGTAAGGTGGTTCACACAGCTTATCTAGATCTCGCCAAGGCTTTCAACACCATCCCCCACTCTGGAATTATAGATAAGCTCACTAAACTAGGTATAAATCCCTATGTAACACGATGGGTTGCCAACTAGCTCATGGACAGAACCCACACTGTGAAAGTAACAGACTCCAAATCCGACTTCAGACCAGTGACAAGTGGAGTACCACAGGGTTCAGTCCTGGGTCCTCTCTTGTTTGGTATCTACTTCTCTGAAGTACAGGCTAACACAGAAGGTATTTGGCTAACAAAGTTTGCAGATGACTGCAAATTAGGAGCCATAATCGAAACTCCTAACAATGTGGACATCCTACAAAAAGGGCCTCACTGAGACAAATGCCTGGTGTCAAAGCCATGGCCTGAAGCTCAATGCCAAAAAGTGTATTGTCATCCCCTTTGGTAAAAATTCTGTACCCATGAACTACCACATAGCTGGTAGTCTACTTAATGCTGAAAATGTGATAAGAGACCTTGAGACACAGGTGGACAGTAGTGTCTCCTTTGATAATCACATCACCACAGTGGTCAGGAAATACTTCTACGTGCCTCACCTCATCACAAAAGGTTTCTCATCCAGAAAAAAAGAGGTCATTGTTCCCCTCTACTCATCACTCATTAGACCCATTATAGAGTACAATGCCCCTTTTGGTATGTACCTCACAAGACATCTACACAACAACTGGAAAGGCCACAGAAATACCTCACAAAGAGGATTACTGGCCTCAAACAGATGCCCTACGCAGACCGTCTCAAAAAACTGCAGCTTTACTCTGTCACATATCGCCTACTCAGCGGCGATCTCTGTCTAACATACAAAGCTATGTCAAACCCAGAGCTGTTGGACATGCTCCACTTAAAGAACTCCCAATCCCTCCGAGCTACACGCTCTAGGGACCTAAACCTTGTCACCACAATAAACAGAACATGTTGGAGGGATAGATTCCTGTCCCAGAGACTTCCCATACTCTGGAACAGACTACCTATCTATGTCAAACAAAGCTCCTCATTAGCACTCAAGAAAATTCTTGATGATTGGATGGGAGATAGGAAATTCACCCCAGGGATCACTTCTGTGGCTCTGCTCGACAAGGGCACAGGAAAATAATTTTCTTGGCTGGCGAAAGCCAGGGTACATTTTTGGCTAGGCTTATATAGGCCCTAGGGCCAATAGCCTAGTACCTACCTATGAACCTATGAACCTATAAAATTTTAACCCGTTCATGTTAACCAGTTGCTATTTGCTTCTCATTAAGAATGTGCTCATCTCCTTAGATTATAATGTCTTGTCAAACTTTCATACAGGAAGCATACCTTTTAACTGCCCAGAATTTTTCAGAATATCCTTGATTTTGCCCCATCCTATTACCCTGTCCATTATAATAGTTTTGATTTTCTGGTAAATCATTGACAATTACATTCAGCCAATAATGCCAAACATTATATTTGTTTACTTCTCATTGTTTAGAAAATGCAAGGTGTTGCAAAACCTGCTGATATTTTAACTGAATAAGAGTAACATTTAAAAACTGCCCTTGATTTTGCAACTTTATCTCCCTGCTAGTTTTGGTTTATGGAAATCTTGATAGAAGCATCCTCCTGCTTGCTTGTATATTTGGCGGACACACTAGTGAATACTCCTAAGTCTGCAAGTGGTATGTAGCTAACGCTATCAAAAAGTGGCATTAAAGGCACAAACAGGTCTGGTTATAAGGGCTGCCTAGCACAGATGCAACTAATATTGCAGACCAAGCTAGAGTACCAAATTCTGCTATCTCTTAGAGGTAACATCTATACCACAACAGCTGCAGGCTGGCATAAGAACGGGAATTTCCCAGCTGATTACAAAAATTAATCAGCTGCAATTATCAATAGATTCCTTTCAAGTATCTCCAGTCACAAGTACAAGAAATTAAGTCCACAGTTTTATGGCTAGCAGATCATAAAAAGCTTGAGCATGCAGTGTAAGATCAAACTTCAGGTTTACAGGAAGCAGAGCACCACACTGCCTTTATTTTAGACTTCACCAAGACACTAAATGCTAGAACAGATGACCAGGAGAATCACAGTTGTAGGAATAATCTATGCATACTGGGGCTCCAAGAGGGTGCTGAGCATAGCATGCTTGATTTTCTTCATACATGGATCCTTGCAAATTTAAATCTGGAGTGTCCATCAAAATTAATACTAGAGAGAGCACACCAGTCATTAGTAATGCCACCGCAGCCAGGTGCTGTTTCATGACTAGTGGTAGTTTGTTTTCTCTCATATCAACAAAAATGGAAAGTACTGAAGGCTGCATTGAAGAAAGAATATACAATATTTAGGTCACAACATTTTTCTAACAATGGTTATTCTAAGCAAGTTCTAACCAAAAGAAAGGCAAGGATCACTGTAAGCCAGACCCTCAGAGGAGAACATATTATAGGTTCATAGGTTCATAGGTAGGTACTAAGCCATTGGCCCTAGGGCCTATATAAGCCTTGCCAAACAGTACCCTGGCTTTTGCCACCCAAGAAAATTATTTTCCTGTGCCCCTGTCAAGCAGAGCCACAGAAGTGATCCCCGGGGTGAATTTCCTATCTCCCATCCAATCATCAAGATTTTTCTTGAAGAGTGCTAATGAGGAGCTTTGTTTGATATAGATAGGTAGTTTGTTCCAGAGTATGGGAAGTCTCTGAGACAGGAATCTATCCCTCCAGCATGTTCCGTTTATTGTGGTGACAAGGTTTAGGTCCCTAGAGCATGCAGCTCAGAGGGATTGGGATTTCTTTAAGTGGAGCATGTCCAACAGCTCTGGGTTTGACATAGCTTTGTATATTAGGCAGAGATCGCCTCTGAGTAGGTGATATGCGACAGAGTAAAGCTGGAGTTTTTTGAAACGGTCTGCGTAGGGCATCTGTTTGAGGCCGATAATCCTCTTTGTGAGGTATTTCTGTGGCCTTTCTAGTTGTTGTAGATGTCTTGTGAGGTACATACCAAAAGGGGCACTGTACTCTATAATGGGTCTAATGAGTGATGAGTAGAGGGGAACAATGGCCTCTTTTTTTCCTGGATGAGAAACCTTTTGTGATGAGGTGTGCCACGTAGAAGGATTTCCTGACTACTGTCGCAATGTGATTATCAAAGGAGAGACTACTGTCCACCTGTGTCCCAAGGTCTCTTATCACACTTTCGGTGTTAAGTAGACTACCGCCTATGTGGTAGTTCATGGGTACAGAGTTTTTACCTAAAGGGATGACAATGCACTTTTTGGCATTGAGCTTGAGGCCATGGCTTTGACACCAGGCATCTGTCTCAGTGAGGTCCTTTTGTAGGATGTCCACCATTTGGTTCACAGGTTCATAGCACTCCTGATCTTTGAGGATCTTACGTAGCTTACCCTTACTTTCCCATTGTACTTTTTGGCCCTTATATTTTGAGTACAAATAAACCTGAGGTGGGCAGAACAATTAAAATGCTGGGACATGTACTTGTTACCCTTATCCATGAGGGACATGGGTGCTAAACTAGGGGTGAATTTGCAGTTTCCTATCCATTCTTCTAAATTACATTTGAATAGATTAAAAGAAGTACTTTGCCTGCGAAGATGGTCCCACAAAAGAGATATTCTGTGATACATGGCTATCACATAAACGTGTTCTTTTTATGTTGAGAAATCAACTGAGATCCTTTTAATGAGTGTTCACACTATCACTGGACTTGCGAATGTGTAGCCTCTATAACACCAAGTAGAGAGGCAAGGTATTGAGATAATCTCCATAGGTGTCATAATTTAAGCCCTGTTGTAGTTGCTCCAGCTGTGGCAAGTGTTTGGATAAGTGCATACTGAATGTGACATTATAAGAGCTGAGTACAGTGGAATGATTATATCCCTGGACCTGGATGGGGTGGCAAGTGTTTGGATAAGTGCATACTGAATGTGACATTATAAGAGCTGAGTACAGTGGAATGATTATATCCCTGGACTAGGATGCTGTGGCAAGTGTTTGGATAAGTGCATACTGAATGTGACATTATAAGAGCTGAGTGCAGTGGAATGATTATATCCCTGGATCTGGATGCCATACCTTCAGATATAAGCTGTGTGATGAAAAAAGATTTCCTTACAAAACTGGATACTTGATTATCAAGGAGCAGTTAATTGTTGACTCAGGTTCACGTATTCCTGACTATGAAATCAGCTTTCAGGGGTGTGATGTCAGTGTGATAGTTACAAAGGAAGTCATGCTTGCCAAAGGATTTGATTATAAATGTTTTGATATTTCATTTTAGTCCATGGTTTTGACACCAGCTATTAGTTTGGGAAAGGTTCTCTTGGAGGATTTTGGTGTCCCTTGGGGAGGTTATAATAGCACAAAGTTTACAGTCAACTGCAAACTCGGTCATCCATAAACCCTTAATATTTGCTCTCAAAAATCTAAATGCCAAAGAAGAGTGGTCTATGGACAGAACTATTTGGTATGTTGCTAGTGGCATGTCTTTTGAAGGAGCCAGGACCACCCATCCAAATTTCATGGATTTTATTTGTGAGTCAATTCACTATATAATGAGATGCGTAGGAATTTACTTTTAGCCAGGAGAGTTTATCTACAATACTTGAGTGTGGGATGGTGTTGAAGGCTTTTGTAAGGTCTAGTTATGAGGTGTGCACTGATTTGCCCTCATTCATTGCTTTAGTAACCTTCTCAAAGAAGTTCACCGGGTTAAATAAGCAGGATCTGCCCTTGATAAATGTGAACTAGCTTGGGTCAGAAGTTTGTAGGCTACCTATGTCCCTATTTATTAATTCCATAATGATCTCTTCCATAGCCTTACAGATGAGGGTGATCAGGCTTATGGGTCTATATTTGCTCAAGTCCAACACCCCAACTTTTTTGAAGATGACTGTTGCTATCCTCCATTGAACTGGCATAAAACCTGTTTATAGCCTGATATTAAATGACCTCTGTAAGGGGTGTGAGAAGTCATGTCCCAGGTGAAATAGAAGGCAACCTGGTATATTAACCATCCGCATGGAAATAGTGTTCTTTGCCTTGGATAGTGCCTGGAGGATGTGTTTTAGGGAGATAGGTGCAGGTATGTGATCTGAAAATATAGGGGGGAGAGAGGGTGAATTTGAACTACATTTACTATCCTTTACCATTAGATGTGCAGTGTTGTGCATTGTTTCTAGATTTTTAGCATAGTTAAAGAAGGTGTTCTGGTTATCCTTTAAGTGGGTGGCTATCTTTATCTCATATCTAGCCCCATGCTGGTTAGAAGGTATGGGCTGAGGGGAGACACAGAGGTGGTCCTTTAGTGAACTATGATATGATAAGGGGTTTTGTTAATAGTAATCTGGATATGGGGGAGTCTCAGGTCATAATGTTGTCTAACACGTCTGTAGATTAAATGCTTTTTAAGAGTATGGTACACCCCCACCATTAGTGCCTTTATCTAATGAGGTGGGTCTGAATGTGTGTTAAGCATTGAAACCCTGCGCTGATGGAGTGCTCTTATTGGTCTTAAACACTGCACTGATGGACTGCTGTCATTGGTCTTGAGTCAGGTCTCTGTGATGATGTATATATCAATTTTTTCAAGTGTAAGGAGTGCTTTTAGGGAGTAGAATTTTTTGCCAAGGCTCCTAGTGTTGAGCAGCAATACTTTTATGTTATCCAGGTTCTGTTTTGTTATGTTTGGAAGACTGACATTTATTTATTTATTTATTGATTTATTTATTGATTGATTGATTGATTGATTGACATTTGTTAACCGGGTTTGTCCAACTGGGATTGTGGCCCATTTTCAGTGGAGACCCGAGGAGAAAAGCTACAGTAGTACATTTTTAAACAAGTACAATTTTAAACAATATTGATATAATAGCAGTTATAGCAAAAAGATGCATATATGCTGGGTTACATGCATAAAGTTAAAGTTGCATTAAAAAGAAGCTTAGTAAGATAATTTTACATTGATATAGTTCAATAGGTCAACAATAAACATTTTTTGTTTGTATAAAACTATGCAAATGCATAGTAGACACATTGGAGAGAGAGAGGTGTAATGAGGTACTAAGTATGGACCTTTTGAGGGTACATAAAGGGAAGGAAGACTAGGTGGGGTCATGGCAAGGACAGGTCCTGGAGTTGAAAAAATAAGCTTTTAGTTTATTTTTAAAGTGTGAGGTGTGGGAGATTGAACGTAAGTCAAGGGGAAGTTTGTTCCAAGCATGGGCAAGGGAGTGTTTGTAGAGTTGTTTGCCTACTGACCTTTTTGGGTGGTAGACATCAAGTAATTGTTGGTTAGAAGTACGGAGGGTCTGGGATGGGATGTAGAAGGAGATTAAGGAAGATAGAGATGGACAGAAGGAGGTTTTATAAAGAATAGAGTGTAGCATTTGAAATTGATAAGATAGCAGAAATTGGGGAATTTCAAGCCATTGAAGAGAGTTTAAAGAAATGCAGCGGTGTGAGTTGTATGGGGAGTTAGTAATGAATCTGGCTATTTTATGGTAAGTCTGTTGGAGTTTGTTTAGAGTCGAGGGCTGGATATTGGTAAGAACTGGGGTGGCGTATAAGAGGGAGGGGAGGAGGAGTGCCTGGCCCAGGGTAAATCTAGATTTGGGGGTTAGGAATATTTTTGTTCCGATATAGCAGACCTAGTTTCTGTTTTTTTTTTTTTATACACTGGAGTATGTGTAGGTTGAACTTTAGTTCATTATCGATAATGACCCCTAGGAGTTTTGTGTGGGTGTCAGGTTGGATACTTGTATTGTTAGAATATGTAATAAAAAAGGAGGTTTTGTGATGAGAAAGAGAATGGGGAAGGAAAAGTAGGAGTTTAGTCTTTTTGGGATTTAGGATCAGTAGGCTGTGAGAAAGCCATTGTTCAGTGAATAGTAGTACTTGTTGGGTCAGGGAGTGTAGTTCAGGAATGTTATTTGAGATGGATATAAGTGTAGAGTCATCGGCATACTGAATAAGGAAGGATTTTTTGCATGAGGTGTAAAGATCATTGATGAAGATGTTAAACAAAAGGGGTCCCAAGATGGAGCCTTGGGGAACACCAGTGGAGATGGGAAGGAAAGGTGAGGAGGATGAGAGCCATTTGACAGATTGCTCCCTGCCAGATAGGTAACTATTAAACCAGGCAAGTGCGGAGGGGGATAGGTGGAGACTTGCGAGTTTGGATAGTAGTAGAGGATGAGAGAGAGTATTGAAGCTTTGGAGAGATCTAGGAAGAGACAGGAAGTGAATTTATTGTTGTCTAGGGCCCCTGCAATGATATGAGTGAAGGAGAGGAGGGCAGTGGTGGTGCTGTGGTGAGGACGAAATCCATATTGGGTAGGGGTAAATAAGTGGTGCGTAAGGAGGTGATTGAGAAGTTGCGAGTGAATACAGTTTTCTAATATCTTGGAGAGGGGGGACAGAATGGCAATGGGCCGGTAGTTTGAGGGGTCAGTGGAGTTTCCACCTTTATGAAGAGGGATAGTAAAGAAAGATTTTCAAAGGGTGGGGACAGTTGATTCCAGAATAGATTGATTAATTTTATTATTTTTATTTATTTTTATTTTACATTTGATGACCAGGCTAGCCTAGTTGGATATATGTCCATTTTCAGTAGAGGCCAGGGGTGAAAAGCTCCAAGGCAACTACAAACAGACAATAAGTATTGTTACAAAAGAAAAAAAAAACAAGAAGTAGACATAGAAGGTATTTTATGCATTTAACAGTACATTTCATAAAACTATATACAAAGTTTAGAGCAAGATATATACATGTACAGGTGGCTAGTGGCTAAAAATAGTATCCAGGTTCTTACTAGATGCTTTCCATTGCACTACAGAAGATTCATTTAGTGGCGAGAGAACAGCTAGAAGAGATATTAGTAGCAGTAATGATAGGTTAGTCAGGGTTGGTACAAGGGCACAGCCAGTGTGTTTTGAGGAAGGTTTTAAGTTTTTGTTTGAAGAGTGGTAAGGAAGGAAGGGAAGTAAGTTCAATAGGTAGAAGGTTCCAGTTTTTCCCAGTTGTGTTTGAGAATAGAGAGTCCCCTGCCATGTTTCGAGACTTGTTGATGTTAACTAGTAGTTTATTTGATGAACGCAAGGCATTAAGATTTTTGTAGGGGGTTATGAGGTCTGAGGGTATTGGACTATTGTTGGGCTGGTAAAGGATAATATGGGCAATTGTAAGTTGGTTGAATTGAAGCTGGTTTTGAAGTTCAAGCCGTCCGAATTGTTTGATATTCTGACAGTGATGGGTTGTGAAGAGTTTACCAGTGGCAAATCTGGCAATATTATGATAAGAGGTAGCAAGTTTGAGAAGATTCTTTTTGGATAGCTTTGTGTATATTGGTGAGGCATAGAGTAGAGTAGAGATTAGATGGGAGTGGGCAATGGTAGTTCTTGCTATTGGTGTAAGGAAGGGTTTGACTCTGTACAGGGAGCCCATTTTTCTGTTAACTGATTTTATAGTGTTGTTAATGTGGGTGTCAAAGTTAAGGTTGTCTATTGTAATCCCAAGGAGTTTGGTGGTAGAGTCTGGGTATATGAGGGTACCATTGTTAAAAATGACTGAGAAATCTATGGACCTACAAGTAGGAGTAAAGAGCAGGAGATTTGTTTTTTTGGGGGGGGTTCAATAGGAGGCAGTGCTTTAAGAACCATGTCTCAACTTTGCTAAATACTTTCTGGGTTTGGCATTGCAGTTCAGAAGCAGATTTAGCTGTGCAGATTAATGTAGAGTCATCTGCATATTGTATACAAGTTGCATTGGGAATAGCCAAGTAGAGATCATTAATAAAAACTGAAAATAAGAGAGGACCTAGAATGGAGCCCTGGGGAACTCCCAGTGTGACTGGCAGGTGGGATGATAGATTATTTTCCCAGCGCACTGCTTGTTACCTATTGCTCAGGTAGGAAGTAAACCACTTTACAGATTGAGTATCCAGGGAAAGAGATTTGAGAATATTGATAAGCAATGTGTGGTTTACCATATCAAAAGCCTTTGCAAGATCAATAAATAGTGCTGAAGAGAGTACATTGTTACTGCGGTTTCTATTAATGGTGTCTGTAAAGGATAGGAGGGCAGAGGTGGTACTATGGAATGGCCTAAAGCCATGTTGGCCTTTAGCTAGTAAGTTGTGTTGAGTTAGATGGCCTATTAGCAGATGGTGAATGCATTTTTCCATTATTTTTGGTAATGGGGATAGAAGGGCTATGGGTCTATAATTAGAATATTCATTTGAGTTTCCACCTTTGTGTAGGGGGATAATGTGTGAGATTTTCCAGCTGGCTCTGTTTATCAGGATGGACACAGGATAAGCTACTGCTTTAGCTGCTTTTTGCAGATATTCAGCTGTGATTTGGTCAGCGCAAGGGGTACAAGGCTTAAGTTTTGCTAGAAGTTTGAAAATAACGTTAGTAGACATGGGTTGTAATAAGAGGGTAGGAAGAGTGCTAGTTGTGGGGGTAGGAATGCTAGAGGTGTCAGGAGATAGCTAACTGGCTAGAGTTTGGATGGCATCTGTGAAGAAGGAGTTAAAGTCATTAGCAGTTTGGATGTGAGTCTCATGGTTAGCTCCTATTGGTGTTGGTGTACTGGAGTGTCCTGGGTATAAGAGTCTATTGATACTTGCCCAGAATCTTTGAGAGTAAATGTTTTTTTTTTTTGTCTAAAGGTATGGCTTTTTAGTTGCATTTCTTATTTGTCTAAATGTCTGTTGATCAGATGTGCTTTTGGTAGTTTGCCACCTAGTCCAGGCTTTATTTCTAAGTAGGATTTTTTTTTTGCCTGGTATCTTTGGTGAGCCATGGGGCTGGTTTTGACCTAATTCTTATATTACATATAGGTGCATATTGATCTAGGCTAGTTAAGAATTTAGAGTTAAAGTATTGGACAGCCTCTTCCAATGGGAGGGTTTTTAGATAAGTCCAATTACAGGCACTAAGTTCGCTCAGAAATAGTTCTTGGTTAAAATGCTTGCTGGAACGTATAGTCCTATATGATGTTGGGTGGGAGATATCTCTTTTGCCTGATTATATAGGTTAAGCAATGGTCACTTACATCATCAGGGAAGATACCTACTTTGTGCTTTGGTGGTGATTATTAATGAGAATCCAGTCTAAGGTGCTCTCTTTTTGGTTTGGTTTGTTAATTCTTCTAGTTGGGGTGGTGATGGTCTGGGAGAAGCCATGAAGGTTAATATGAAAGTAGGATGCTCAGTATTGATGCACTTCCAATCTATATTGACATCACCTAGGATTATAGTTTCTTGTGGGAAGGTTGCTGTGACCCAACTAAGAATATCCTCTAAGGTGCTAATATTATTTCCAGGAGGTAGATAAATGCATAAGATATTTATGGATTTATTATAATTAGTATAGATATAGGATAGGCAATTGAGTCAGCAGCAAGTTTGAGGAATGTAGGAGATAGATTGTCAGTGGAAGGAGGGCAAGGTTTTACTTGAGTAGTAGAGATTTGATGTAAGTAATGGGAAATGGCTCAAAAGAAAACAAAGTTGTGTTAGTGGGACTTGGAGGGGTGGGTGTCGAAGTAGAGTTTGGCTTAGAGGTTACCAGATTTTGGATGGAAGAGATAAAGTGTGTATTCAGGAGGGTAGCTGTTTCCTGAGAGGAAGAGTTAGGGTATGGGGAGGGATTAGAGGGCTTTCCAGGATAGAGGATGCTGTTGAGAGTTGACCATTGCCTAAAAATACACACTTTGAGGGTGAGCAAGTTGAGCATTGCCTAAAAATACACACTTTGAGGGTGAGCAGATTGTTAGACAATATACAAAGTCTTGGGGGAGAGGTATAGGACATCCCCAGCAAAGCAGTTAGCATTGTCTACCATTTCTTCCAAGGCTGATATACGTTGTACTCCATATAGAGTGACACCAGAAGCTAACTCAATTGCTGAAATCACTAATCTTTTTGCTCATTGCAGCATCATTCCTAGTGATGGTAAATTGCTGCTTGGGGCTAAGTTCATACCTGCCTCAGACACATATTCCAAGAGCTACATCAAGTCTCTCTCTTCATATAGCCCAACGAGGTGCATCTCAAGGCAGGTGCAACCGCTTGCACTATGACTGTATCATATGAGTACATGTGGTGCAAGGACATGAGTGCATGCATGATGCCCAAATCCTGGCACCTGATAGGCATCCGACCTTGACTCTCTGCTTACACAGCCTGGTAAGTCATGCATCAATCTGTCTCACTATGGAGTCACCTATGACTAGGATATTAAATAGTCTGGAGGCTTGCCTTATGGGTTTTTGAAATTAGTCTGTATGACCATTGGATGCATGTTTCATGGTGGGTGCTGTCTATATTGTCTGTTTATGGGGTTGTTGTGGGTGCTTGTTGTGTTATCACCTCACTGTATTAAACAAACTAAAACTAAAAATGAAAAAACACACATCACCACTTAGTTCTGATGATGTTCCTGTGGAACGAAAACACTTAACATTATATTAAAGTGGAGTACAAGTTTTAAATGTGGTGAAAGACGAGTGTATTTTTTCATTGTTGCTTCTTGTGTTATATTTAGGAGGCCTTTGTAGTTTAGGTAAGTCACTTTTAAGTGCCTCAACATAAGTAGGTGTATGTGTCTGTTCTGAGCTGTATGTGATTGGTTTAGTGTGGTGTTGTGCAGTACTGACAACCTGCATATCATTTGTTATGGCCTTGTGTGACATCTTTGCCTCAAATAACATTTTATCACTACATCTCTCACACATTGGGTTAGTATTTCTATGTAGTAGGTGGTTGTCAGTAAATGTGAGACAATTACTACATTGTCTCAGGATGCACATTTCAACTAATGTTGATCTAAGGGACAGGATTACTTATTTGTAATGCGGCTACTTTTGATAATATTTATTACTTATATAAGGCCCTATATGCTTGTTTTATTAACATCACTAACTAATATTGCATATAGCCTTATGGCTCTGTCCGTAGAATCTGCCCATAATTAATATAGCCTTTTTAGTGATACCTGCAGATATGACACCCAGTTACATGAGTATAATTCTTATATATAAACAGGAACACTTGGCTTTCGCCTTATTTTTACTTTTTAATGATACTTTTTGTAATGGTATATTTTTTCTCACGATGATGTTTGGTTGGAAGGAAACTGTGTACCGTTTAAGTACTGGCTAAGGCAATTATAAATGCCTTTGTGAATGCTATGTTCCTGATATGAATACCTAAGCCTATATTATTTTCAGTGCTTTTAAACACTGATTATCTAGTAATGGCTGACTTAATTATATATTCTAGATTATGCCTATTATGCTTAGAGTCTTGTTTTTTAACAAAATGACAATGAATTGTAAATGAGTTTTTAGAACTGCTGATTTAAATTTTGGAAAAATGAATGTAAAGTACTACTTCAACAACAGCCCTACTTTTCCAAAAATGGGCATCATTTCCTGCTACGCAGGTTTGTACTTACTAATTACATTCTTAATTAAGGAGCACCTACATATGCTGATATGATCTCTTTGCTATTTTACCAACAGCCCTATTTTTTCCAAAAATGGGCATTATTTCCTGCTATGCAGGATTGCATTTAACAACTATATTTTTAATTAAGGGGCATTTATATATGCTGATACGAATTTTTGTAGAAATTTTGATAATATTATTATGCTGCTGAATTTTGTGAATAATGTCATCATGCTGTTTGCTTTAATATTATATACATTACATTTTGGACTGGACATTCAAATGCTGATGTTAGTTAACTAACAATGTAGATGAACTTAATTTAATTAGTATGTTAATTGAATTATTGTAGGTAAAGCATTAATATAAAAGAAGTTGGTGGTTTTGTAAGAATGTAACCTGATGAAGCGCAATCCTATTGCGTGAAAGCGCTTGTTCCTGTTTTATCTTTTGCCATTAAATGCTGTTTGACTCAATTCGTGGTGGTTTCAAGCAATTTCTTCACCATTGTTGTCTTCTTCTTGATGCTGGAAACCTTTGGGTGATCGGATATTGTTTTTTGCAGCTAGTATTTTTGTTCTTGTTTTTGCAACTAACTGGTCACCACGCGATGGAAACTCAAAATATTGAATTGGACTATAATCCTGTGAGTAATGTGTCTACTGAAACTTGGAATTGCCTTTTTTATCAGCAAGATAATCCGCTGCTGCATATGGATTTGAATGGTGAAGCATATAGGAGTCCGTCAAGTACAAATGAAAATATGCATGATTTTTTCATAAGTTTAAGAGCACTAGAAAACGATCTTTACCGCTTGCATAGACTTGTTTGGCAAAGGAGGCATTTGCAAGCGTGCCTGCACTTTAAAGTCATCCCCCGCGGCATGCGTGTTTTATGCATGCCGACTTACGGGGATAGCCAACCAGAGCTGTTACGGCAATGGCAGAAACTAAACATTGACTTTGGATTTAAATATATCCAGTTATTATTGGACTATTTCACACCGCTCGAAGCTGAGTTGTTGAAGAAAGTGGAAGAACAGTATAATTTATTGATTACTACTTATCCTTCTGAATTTTGTAAAGCAAAGATACAAGCTATGAATAGGCAACTGTCGTTGTATAGCAGTAAGCTGGAGCAGATTAAAATCAAGAAATTGAAACGGGACTGTGAGGACTTTTGCCTCGGCCGTATCTTTGTATGGCCGAGATCTCATCCAAATCCAAACAACAGCAATGTGAACATAAGTCAAGCAGATATTCCTCGAGGCCCGAGTAGTGATATCCCTGCAGACCCACAGACAGATGTTCCTGATGTGAGACCACAAATAACTGATGTCCGTAA
Organism: Protopterus annectens; assembly: GCF_019279795.1. Taxonomy (NCBI): domain Eukaryota; kingdom Metazoa; phylum Chordata; order Ceratodontiformes; family Protopteridae; genus Protopterus; species Protopterus annectens. Next base: position 1,121,853,779 of record NC_056733.1, read on the forward strand.
TGATATATCTGCACCATCCGATACCCCAGTATCTTCATTACCTTGCAATCAGCAAGGACTGATTTCTTCAAACATATCAGGTGCAAAACCTAAATCAACTGGATCAATAAATAAGTTAATGATACCTATACCTCTAAATTTTCCCCTTCCCTACAAGGAGGCAGTACGAGCTCGATCCAACAGTCGGGGGAGAGGCAAAAGGAAACTGTCGGGAGATGTACAAGAGCAGAGAAGAAGATTGAAGAAATGAACCTTACAGAAACACCCAAAGGATGTATCGGAACAGAAGAAAAGAAGAATGACAATGTGAACTGCCTGTTTTTTAATCTATCATCCAGGACATTTTCGTCAAATGAGATGAGTATTATGAATAAGGGTATGTCCTTCATTCCTTCTCAATATAGCAACATCTCAGATACTCTGATAGGGCTACGTATGTTCTGTAGGAAACTTTCCCTTAGGTTGTTATTTAAAGATAAATTGCCTGATTTGACTGGTAATCATATGAATGACTCTGTTTGTAGAAGGAAAAGTACCTTCATACCTCCCTTGACACACACAGTTGATTGTTTCCTGAAAACAAATGAACGAGATTTTTACCAATACTATGCTAACCCTACGAAAAGGAATATTTTTGTGAATTTAAAAATGGAAGAAGTTCTTGAACTGAAAGCATTATGTAATGATCCTAACCTTGTGTTTAAGCCAGCTGACAAGGGAGGGGGGATCGTGGCAATGGATGCAACTTTCTACCATAATTTAATGGTTAATATGCTGAAAAATGATGCCGCATATAAAGAAATTGATAAACTACAAATAACATCGTTGATACAATATGTTCATGATACACTGTATGACATGCTAATGACTAGATCTATTGACAAGCCCTTATACGACTTTTTGTTAATAGAACTTCCCCTGATTCCCATTATAAAAGGCTTGCCGAAGCTACATAAAGATAAGTTTCCACCACCCTTACGTCCTATTGTGTCAGGTGATCATTGGGTAACTTATAATGCATCCACATATATACAGACTAAATTAGGAATTTTAGTGAAACAAGTACCTACGATACTTCTTGATTCCTTTAAGCTTTTGGATGACCTTAAATCAAACATGGTAGCTGATAGACTGACAAATGAGACCCTATTAGTAACCCTGGACATTGAAAGCCTTTTTACGAAAATTCCTAATGAATATGGTATTGATGCAGTAAGAGCCCATATGATGCAAGTGGGAATTGAGAATGGTGAGATCATGAACATATGCTGTCTATTAGACTTAGTCTTGAACAACAATGTTTTCCTTTACAACGGTGTGGCGTATGCACAGACATGGGGGGTTGCCATGGGCACCCCCTGTGCCAATGCTTACGCCAACCTTGTCGTTTTAGAATGGGAAAAGGAATATATTTTCCAGGATTCTAGATTTAAGAATGTCATACTATATAGACGTTTCGTCGATGACATTTTATTGTTATGGAACGGAGATGAAAGTAGTCTCATTTCTTTTGTTGGGTATATGAACAGCGTCACTTCATTTTTTAAATTTAGTTATGACATCTCTTGCCACAGTGTAAACTTTTTGGACATCAACATTAAGAAAATCAATGAATGCAAGTTAGCAACGACACTCTACAGGAAATCCTGTTGGAGGAATGGGATCCTCCATTATGACAGCCTACACCCACGACATATTTTTTGTAATATAGTTAAAAATCAAGTAAATAGGATAAATAGGATCTGCAGTGATAAGTTGGATGCGCTAGATGTTTTAACTACTCAGAAGAGTTACTTTATAGATAGGGGTTATCCAGTAAAATTGATAGATGAAATATGTGAACCCTTATTTACCAATATGCCATCAAAGACTAAAAAATTTTTTAATTATCAAAGATCCACTAAGAATCTAACTAATATTTTGACCTATGACATAAAATTTACTAATGATGTACAATATCTAACCGAAATAGTGAAAAGTAACTGGAAGATCTTACTTTCAGATCTATCTATTTCAGAAGTTGTTAGTGGGAAACCAACTTTCAGATATATAAATTGTATGAATCTGAAAAGACTTCTATGCAAGGAGAAACTAATCAATACATCTATTGATATAAGATCCTATATGAAGACAGGTACCTTCCCATGTGGTAAATGTTCCTTTTGTGGATATATTTCAAAAAAGCAGGAGCTCGCTCCTCAAAGTATCCAACTAGATATAGTATCCACGTTCTATGCTAACTGCAATACCAAGAACGTGGTCTATCTGGCAAAGTGTACATCTTGTGAGGCTTATTATGTGGGTCTGACCTCTCGGAGGTTAAGGGATCGAATTTATGATCACATATACAATATTAGAAGGAATAACCTTAATAATGCTTTGGCATTACACTGTAGTTCTTATCCTGAACATAGGTTTTTGTTTCAGGTACTGCAGATAGTTGAGCATAATAGAAGGGAGGGTGACTATATGAACACCTTGGAAAATTTTGAACTAAGATGGATTTTAAGGCTAAAGGCTCACATACCACCAGGTCTGAATACAATAGTTAATCTCCGTCCAGCTTTAATAGGACCAAGTTAATACTTGAAATACAATATAAATAGCTGTTTTATTTCTTTTAGCTCACTTTAGTTTCTCTAGTTCTCAGCTTCCCAGCTTTTAGCTTGGTTATGTTTAGTATGTTTATCCGTATATAATGGAAACATACGTTTTCGTTAAAGATCCACTAGAAGTGTCCAATATGACAGGGTCCTTATAAACTTAAAACACTGAAATGGTATAAAAATTTCATAATACCATGACCACCTAGTATATAATCTGTCTATGGTCAATATGAATACCATGTAGTAACATACTTTTCCTTTAAAAAGTTTCTAAGGATTTTATGTACACATTTGTTATAACAGAACTCACATGAGTAAGAGAGTTTTCTCTCGTATCAATCATTGACTGTTATTTCTATTATATCCAATTTAATATAAAAATCTCTCTTTTAAAAATATATCGGGAACTTATATATATTACATTCTCCTGGAACATGAATTTGAATGTCTAGTTTAGATTGTGAGGCAGTGAAATGCATCACGCTAAAGTACTTTCCTTGAAATAATTATCCCTGATTTGATTAAGAAGTAAAAAAGAGATACTTTAATAATATTGGGTCAGTCAGCCTTTTTTTGATAACTTATAACTTACGAATGGCCATTCATATATGATTTTTTGTAAAACTAATACTATTATCATATTTTTGTTTTTGTTTTTATCGTATATAACATAATTTTCTGCTTTTTATTTAATGTGAAACTCATTTTATTGTCTATAGATATATTAGTTCGTTGTTTTTCTATATCATGTTTTTTTATTAGTCTAATGCACATTTATTTTTATGGCATCATGTATATGAATGAATTTTTTATTAATGAATTTTGTTAATGATTTTCAGCATGGTCTTCGCTCAAATTTCTTATGTTGTTGTCTCTGCATGATTATGCAGCCGCACACTATATATGCTATAATCTATTAATATATATAAATAACTGTCTTGACCACCTAACTAATATAGTTTTAGCTGGTTGTATTTGTGTCTTTGTTCGTCAATTGCTATAGCGATTTCTATACTATGTACCTTGATGTGAGCTGATTACACTCTATAGCTGTGGATTGTTCATCTAATATATACAAATTTAAGGTGAAAACAAAAGATTGATCTAAGGGACAGGATTACTTATCTGTAATTGTGGCTACTTTTGATAATATTTATTACTTATATAAGGCTCTATATGCTTGTTTTATTAACTTCACTAACTAATGTTGCATATAGCCTTATGGCTCTGTCCGTAGAATCTGCTCATAATTAATATAGCCTTTTTAGTGATACCTGCAGGTATGACACCCAGTTACATGAGCATAATACTTATATATAAACAGGAACACTTGGCTTCCGCTTTATTTTTACTTTTTAATGATACTTTTTGTAATGGTATATTTTTTCTCACGATGATGTTTGGTTGGAAGGAAACCGCGTACCATTTAAGTACTGGCTAAGGCAATTATAAATGCCTTTGTGAATGCTATGTTCCTGATATGAATATCTAAGCCTATATTATTTTCAGTGCTTTTAAGCACTGATTATCTAGTAATAGCTGATTTAATTATATACTCTAGATTATGTCTATTATGTTTAGAGTCTTGTTTTTTAACAAAATGACAATGAATTGTAAATGAGTTTTTAGAACTGCTAATTTAACTTTTGAAAAATGAATGTAAAGTACTACTTTAACAACAGCCCTACTTCTCCAAAAATGGGCATTATTTCCTGCTACGCAGGCTTGTATTTACTAATTACATTCTTAATTAAGGAGCACTTACATATGCTGATATGATCTCTTTGCTATTTTACCAACAGCCCTATTTTTCCAAAAATGGGCATTATTTCCTGCTACGCAGGATTGCATTTAACAACTATATTTTTAATTAAAGGGGCACTTATATATGCTGATACGAACTTTCTGTACAAATTTCGATAATATTATTATGCTGCTGAATTTTGTGAATAATGTCATCATGCTGTTTGTTTTAATATTATATACATTACATTTGGATCGGACATTCAGATGCCGATGTTAGTTAACTAACAATGTAGATGAACTTAATTTAATTAGTATGTTAATTGAATTATTGTAGGTAAAGCATTAATATAAAAGAAGTTGGTGGTTTTGTAAGAATGTAACCTGATGAAGCGCAATCCTATTGCGTGAAAGCGCTTGTTCCTGTTTTATCTTTTGCCATTAAATGCTGTTTGACTCAATTCGTGGTGGTTTCAAGCAATTTCTTCACCAATAGAGAGTCCCCTGCCATGTTTCGAGACTTGTTGATGTTAACTAGTAGTTTATTTGATGAACGCAAGGCATTAAGATTTTTGTAGGGGGTTATGAGGTCTGAGGGTATTGGACTATTGTTGGGCTGGTAAAGGATAATATGGGCAATCATAAGTTGGTTGAATTGAAGCTGGTTTTGAAGTTCAAGCCGTCCGAATTGTTTGATATTCTGACAGTGATGGGTTGTGAAGAGTTTACCAGTGGCAAATCTGGCAATATTATGATAAGAGGTAGCAAGTTTGAGAAGATTCTTTTTGGATAGCTTTGTGTATATTGGTGAGGCATAGAGTAGAGTAGAGATTAGATGGGAGTGGGCAATGGTAGTTCTTGCTATTGGAGTAAGGAAGGGTTTGACGCTGTACAGGGAGCCCATTTTTCTGTTAACTGATTTTATAGTGTTGTTAATGTGGGTGTCAAAGTTAAGGTTGTCTATTGTAATCCCAAGGAGTTTGGTGGTAGAGTCTGGGTATATGAGGGTACCATTGTTAAAAATGACTGAGAAATCTATGGACCTACAAGTAGGAGTAAAGAGCAGGAGATTTGTTTTTTTGGGGGGGGTTCAATAGGAGGCAGTGCTTTAAGAACCATGTCTCAACTTTGCTAAATACTTTCTGGGTTTGGCATTGCAGTTCAGAAGCAGATTTAGCTGTGCAGATTAATGTAGAGTCATCTGCATATTGTATACAAGTTGCATTGGGAATAGCCAAGTAGAGATCATTAATAAAAACTGAAAATAAGAGAGGACCTAGAATGGAGCCCTGGGGAACTCCCAGTGTGACTGGCAGGTGGGATGATAGATTATTTTCCCAGCGCACTGCTTGTTACCTATTGCTCAGGTAGGAAGTAAACCACTTTACAGATTGAGTATCCAGGGAAAGAGATTTGAGAATATTGATAAGCAATGTGTGGTTTACCATATCAAAAGCCTTTGCAAGATCAATAAATAGTGCTGAAGAGAGTACATTGTTACTGCGGTTTCTATTAATGGTGTCTGTAAAGGATAGGAGGGCAGAGGTGGTACTATGGAATGGCCTAAAGCCATGTTGGCCTTTAGCTAGTAAGTTGTGTTGAGTTAGATGGCCTATTAGCAGATGGTGAATGCATTTTTCCATTATTTTTGGTAATGGGGATAGAAGGGCTATGGGTCTATAATTAGAATATTCATTTGAGTTTCCACCTTTGTGTAGGGGGATAATGTGTGAGATTTTCCAGCTGGCTCTGTTTATCAGGATGGACACAGGATAAGCTACTGCTTTAGCTGCTTTTTGCAGATATTCAGCTGTGATTTGGTCAGCGCAAGGGGTACAAGGCTTAAGTTTTGCTAGAAGTTTGAAAATAACGTTAGTAGACATGGGTTGTAATAAGAGGGTAGGAAGAGTGCTAGTTGTGGGGGTAGGAATGCTAGAGGTGCCAGGAGATAGCTAACTGGCTAGAGTTTGGATGGCATCTGTGAAGAAGGAGTTAAAGTCATTAGCAGTTTGGATGTGAGTCTCATGGTTAGCTCCTATTGGTGTTGGTGTACTGGAGTGTCCTGGGTATAAGAGTCTATTGATACTTGCCCAGAATCTTTGAGAGTAAATGTTTTTTTCTTTTGTCTAAAGGTATGGCTTTTTAGTTGCATTTCTTATTTGTCTAAATGTCTGTTGATCAGATGTGCTTTTGGTAGTTTGCCACCTAGTCCAGGCTTTATTTCTAAGTAGGATTTTTTTTTTGCCTGGTATCTTTGGTGAGCCATGGGGCTGGTTTTGACCTAATTCTTATATTACATATAGGTGCATATTGATCTAGGCTAGTTAAGAATTTAGAGTTAAAGTATTGGACAGCCTCTTCCAATGGGAGGGTTTTTAGATAAGTCCAATTACAGGCACTAAGTTCGCTCAGAAATAGTTCTTGGTTAAAATGCTTGCTGGAACGTATAGTCCTATATGATGTTGGGTGGGAGATATCTCTTTTTTGCCTGATTATATAGGTTAAGCAATGGTCACTTACATCATCAGGGAAGATACCTACTTTGTACGTTTGGTGGTGATTATTAATGAGAATCCAGTCTAAGGTGCTCTCTTTTTGGTTTGGTTTGTTAATTCTTCTAGTTGGGGTGGTGATGGTCTGGGAGAAGCCATGAAGGTTAATATGAAAGTAGGATGCTCAGTATTGATGCACTTCCAATCTATATTGACATCACCTAGGATTATAGTTTCTTGTGGGAAGGTTGCTGTGACCCAACTAAGAATATCCTCTAAGGTGCTAATATTATTTCCAGGAGGTAGATAAATGCATAAGATATTTATGGATTTATTATAATTAGTATAGATATAGGATAGGCAATTGAGTCAGCAGCAAGTTTGAGGAATGTAGGAGATAGATTGTCAGTGGAAGGAGGGCAAGGTTTTACTTGAGTAGTAGAGATTTGATGTAAGTAATGGGAAATGGCTCAAAAGAAAACAAAGTTGTGTTAGTGGGACTTGGAGGGGTGGGTGTCGAAGTAGAGTTTGGCTTAGAGGTTACCAGATTTTGGATGGAAGAGATAAAGTGTGTATTCAGGAGGGTAGCTGTTTCCTGAGAGGAAGAGTTAGGGTATGGGGAGGGATTAGAGGGCTTTCCAGGATAGAGGATGCTGTTGAGAGTTGACCATTGCCTAAAAATACACACTTTGAGGGTGAGCAAGTTGAGCATTGCCTAAAAATACACACTTTGAGGGTGAGCAGATTGTTAGACAATATACAAAGTCTTGGGGGAGAGGTATAGGACATCCCCAGCAAAGCAGTTAGCATTGTCTACCATTTCTTCCAAGGCTGATATACGTTGTACTCCATATAGAGTGACACCAGAAGCTAACTCAATTGCTGAAATCACTAATCTTTTTGCTCGTATTGCAGCATCATTCCTAGTGATGGTAAATTGCTGCTTGGGGCTAAGTTCATACCTGCCTCAGACACATATTCCAAGAGCTACATCAAGTCTCTCTCTTCATATAGCCCAACGAGGTGCATCTCAAGGCAGGTGCAACCGCTTGCACTATGACTGTATCATATGAGTACATGTGGTGCAAGGACATGAGTGCATGCATGATGCCCAAATCCTGGCACCTGATAGGCATCCGACCTTGACTCTCTGCTTACACAGCCTGGTAAGTCATGCATCAATCTGTCTCACTATGGAGTCACCTATGACTAGGATATTAAATAGTCTGGAGGCTTGCCTTATGGGTTTTTGAAATTAGTCTGTATGACCATTGGATGCATGTTTCATGGTGGGTGCTGTCTATATTGTCTGTTTATGGGGTTGTTGTGGGTGCTTGTTGTGTTATCACCTCACTGTATTAAACAAACTAAAACTAAAAATGAAAAAACACACATCACCACTTAGTTCTGATGATGTTCCTGTGGAACGAAAACACTTAACATTATATTAAAGTGGAGTACAAGTTTTAAATGTGGTGAAAGACGAGTGTATTTTTTCATTGTTGCTTCTTGTGTTATATTTAGGAGGCCTTTGTAGTTTAGGTAAGTCACTTTTAAGTGCCTCAACATAAGTAGGTGTATGTGTCTGTTCTGAGCTGTATGTGATTGGTTTAGTGTGGTGTTGTGCAGTACTGACAACCTGCATATCATTTGTTATGGCCTTGTGTGACATCTTTGCCTCAAATAACATTTTATCACTACATCTCTCACACATTGGGTTAGTATTTCTATGTAGTAGGTGGTTGTCAGTAAATGTGAGACAATTACTACATTGTCTCAGGATGCACATTTCAACTAAGGTGACTACAGACACTGCTGTAAAGTGTGAATCCATGGTTCTAGGTGCTTACTAATGCGGGTTAAAGGGGTAATATTGCCTATGAGGTTTGGAGTTGATTATTAGAGGTTCTGTCTGTCTGGTAGTAGTGATAATGCTGGTCTCAACACAGCTCCTCACAGCTTGGATCCACCGATTCTTTACTCCTCTCAACAGAAGTAAAAGAGTAGCAATAATCCCAAGATGCTTTCTGAGAAGTATTAATCCAGATGTTGCCAGGTTCAGAACACTTGCTATCGTCTTCTCTTAGCAGACACCATGTACAGACTCTGCAGCACCTGGTTGCAACAGAAAGCCATGCTACACAAAGGCCCAGAACAGAGTCTCACCAAAACTGCAACTAGACCAATCAGTGAAGTCCACACACGCACTGCCCAATCAAAGACCAGCAGGAATCAGTGTCCCCCTGCTCCTCTCACCAGGAACAAAGCTGTAGCATTAATCCCAAGCTGTCTCCTAAGAAGTAATTTTCAGGATTTCCTGTGACTGGTAATTTATACGAACACTAAGAATTAAAGTTCTCCTGCTGCTTCTCTCCCCAGAAGTAAAAAAGATGCTTGAATCCCAAGCTGATCCTTGAAAAAGAGTTCCTACACCCTTTAGTAATTGATAGCTTAGTCCCAGAAATTGCACATTTTAAATGTAAATGGAAAATTATTAATTCTCTGAGTATTTTAAAGTTTCAAGTGAGAGCCTTCCCACTTTGATCTCCCAGTGCACAGTAGAATGAACAGCTGAGATGGAAACGGAAGGATCTTCCAATGTCAAATTTACAGTAACAGCAGGCGGCTCAAAAACCACTAAGTTTAAAAGCAAAACACAAACTGGGCTGGTTGACGGAAAAAAAGCATTGAAGCCAGACACCAGCAGCAGTCTCACAGCACTTGCAACTAAATACCTTATAGAAGAAAAGCTTACTTCACAGCTCCTCTCACTAATTAGACAGATTTCATTCCGTAACAATCAACAAGGTAAAACAAAATTAAACAAAATTAAAAAAAAAAAAAAACTGTAATAAAATAAAAGCAAAAAATAAAAAAATAATGGTATTATCCAAATCTTCAATGAAGAAATCCAATTGAAAACAGAGTGCAGTCAGATCCCATCGGTAGTACCATCACTCATAGCTTCTTCTGCTTTGGCACATCTAATCACATCGGCAGAGTATATAAATGGCAACATTTTGGAGCTCTTTCCATGCTATGAAGTAATTCCATTAGAGCATTCCAACCATGAGGCTTGAATGTGCAGCTTTTTACATTTGTGCCCTCTCTCTCTCTAAATACAGGAGACAGCAGACATTTCATACCAGATGGACAGACTGCATTGAGTACTGAGGTCACCCAAACATTTATTTCAGCTCATGAAAGTGAAGAGCACCCCTACATTTCTGAAGGATGCATTTAAAGGCTTTGCTCATGTCAAGCTGAGGACTTGGTCCGATGACCTTTGAAAGTCATGGAATTCAGAGCTTTATGCACTCCAAGATGTGTATAAGCAGAACATGGTTTGATGTATTGAGGTTAAGTCCTCCCTACTAATAAACTCTTTGTGAAATATTAAATCAAAAATATAAGATGTCATTAATAAAAAGACTGGGCTAACCTTGGATAAACTATACTTATAATACTACAAATTTTCTCCTCAAGTGTATTCCAGGTCAGCAAGGAAATGCAAGACAAAGCTAGCACATTTATTTTACTTTTAATTAGGATGGAAAATAAAACAGATTCTTATACTTCCAACAGATGAAATCTTAGAGAAATATAGGGGCCATTATCAAAATATATATGCTAACTCAGAAAGACTCTTTACTTAGGAAGAAATTAGTGGAAGCTCTTGCACATTTCCCTATTTTTGACTGCATAGCAAAACATGCAATGGCTAAACCTATTTCTAAGCAGGACATTTTGACATCTAACTATTTTTGACTGTGTAGCAAAACATGCAATGGCTAAACTTATTTCTAAGCAGGACATTTTAACATCTAATACAGCCCCTGGGAGTAAGTGCCTGCCTTCAGAGTTTTTTAAACAACCCCCACCCCTTCATTTTAGCATTGTTCTAGAAAGCTTGTTTATCAGTAGCAAAAGGCACATGTATCCCACCCTCTTGAAATTAATCCATACCTTTAATGTATATTGAAACCAGGGAAAGACCCTTTTCTCCCAGACAGCTATAGGTTGATTTCACACCTGAATGCCAGTAATAAAATGTTCATGGGAATTTGGGCTTCCATAATAACTCTTGTGCTTCCCTTGTTAATATTAATCCAGATCAGATTTTTATTTTTTTTTATTAAGGATGAGCTGCACAGTATGATATTTTATGGGCAGCTCTATGGTTAGAATAGGAGCAACTCAGGGACCTTCCTAAGGCCTTGTTATCAGTAGATGCAGAGAAAGCATTCCATAATGTTAGGTGGTCATACCTATAGCAAGTGCCAAAATAATTCCATTTCCCGTCAATCTTTTTAGATATACTCAAAATGTTTATACAGATAATGCAGCAGTGGTACAGATAGGTCCATATATTTTTTGCCCCCCCCCCGACTATCTCCAGAGCACACAGGCAGGGTTGCCCCTTTCACCACTGCTATTCATCTTAGCGATTGAGACGTGCAGCAGCCCTCAGAGGAGCAATTTGTGATAGTCAAAAATGTATTCATCTTTGAGAAAAGAAAAAGCAGCATTGTTTGCGGATAATTTGTTCTTCTTCCGGCTTTTCCCAGTTAGGGGTCACCACAGCAGATCACCTTCCGCTCATGATTGGCAGTGGAGTTTTACAGTGTCGAGTTGCCAGCCCGACGCCCAACCTTCCACAGAAGGCACACACATTCACACACTCATACCTAGGGCCAATTTAGAGTGTCCAATCCACCTACAGCATGTCTTTGGGATGTGGGAGGAAACCGACACAACCACAGGGAGAACATGCAGACTCCGCACAGAAGGCACCCCAGCCGAGGATCGAACCAGAGAACCTCTTGCTGTGGGGCAGCAACGCTAACCGCTGCACCACCGTGGCTGCCCTGTTTGCAGATAATTTGTTAATTTTCCTTAATAACTCACAGAAAACATTTTCCAAGGCCTGGAATGTCACACTAGAATGGCAGGCTATCTCTGTGTATAAAGTAAATCCTCATAAATCCATAATGATGTTATATCATTTCTCTGTGTCCTCAGAAGATAGTAATAAATACAATTTTGTGCATAGCCCAGATAGTTTTAAATATATTGGTACATGTTTGGTGCATACTCCAGCAGATGCTACAAATCAAAGCCTTCAAGAAATCCATAAGGCAATAGATGAATATTTGTCTGAATGGTTGGCATGCAGTCTTCCTTTGAGTTAAAATTACATCTTAAAATGATTGTTTACCACAAAATACTTTATGTATTGCGGGGACTTCCACAGAGAATCACTGGTTGCAGTTTGTGCAAAGGGGACAGGAAGCTGTTAAAATTCTTGTGTGCCCCAAATAAGCTCTGGATCATAGGTTAATACTAGACTAGCTGCCCTTGTAGACTATTTTAAGCCTAGCCAATTTCCTTCAAAGGTGAGAATCAAACTTTGTACCTGTGACTGTGAATAAAATCAGCTTAACCATTATGCCAACCCCTCAGCAGCTTGGACTCTGCTCATCATGCATTAAAGACACAAGGAGATCTCAAAGTTTATTATTGGCCTATAAGTCAGTTATAATTAACTGTGTAGGTAACCATAGCATCCTTCCATACTTATTCAAGCCACTAATATCACAGTTGGGGTGTGACTGGAGAAATTTTATTTCATGTATGCCTTGGTGCTGGGATGGTTTAAAAAGCTTCCCACTAATGCTATCACATTTAATCTTTCCATTTGCTGCAAAATCTAGTTTCATAGCATTACAACAGTCACTTCCATTCCACATTTGGTGGGAGAATGGAGTCTTTTTGACTTTTTAATATATGCTGAATTTAAAAGCCAAAAACACTTCAAATGTTTAGTGAGCAATACAAAGTACATATGACTCTTTATTTATTTTATCTTTAGCTTGTTTTTATGATGTAGTAAGTTTTGGTACCTCACATGTTCTTCTTTTGGCTTTTCCCGGTTAGGGGTTATCACAGCGGATTGGCAGTAGATTTTTTATGGGTGCCGAGGTGCCAGCTCGACGCCCAACTTTCAACAGAGGCATGCCCATTCTACACATGTCTTTCAAACGCCACTCGACCATGGGGAGGGCATGCAAACTCCACACGTAACTCACATAATAAGGCTAATCGCTAGGTCTCCATTTCATCAATGCATCATTTCCTTGAGAGATATAAACTGTAGAAAACCTATGGGAATTTCAGTTGGTATTTCTCTGCTTAATGATGTGATTTCAGATAACATTTCTAGTCCAAACAGTATCTATTTATTGGAAATTTAGCAGGAAATGTCTGACAAGCAAGTAAAGGCTGTTATATCTGCAGTATCCAGAGATACCTCTTCTCCCAGGCTGGGACTTTTTGAATAGAAATGTATGCACAGACTCTTCTTCACTCCTGAATACCTATCTAAGCAATTTCTATCTCCTGCAAATATATGTTGGCGATGTAAAAATGGAGATAATATAGGTACACGGGTAGGCTTAGTTTAGGAATGTTCATTAATTCAGGCATTTGTGAATCATTTCTGGAAATTAGCAGGAAGGGTTTGTAGTTTAAATGAGACATATAGAAAATACTTGATCACATACAGGCTAGCACATGGGGTTACAGCAATAGAGCTTATGCATATTTGTATATACTGGCAGCTACAAAAGCTATTACTAGACACCTGAAAAGCACAACTTCCCCCAGAAAGAAGTGTACTGGAAGATTTTATAACAGATTTATAGCTCGGAGTTTCAACTTGCCCTACATAAAGCCAAGGAAGCATCCATATTGTGGAAGTGGGCAAAATGTGTGGAGACCTTTAGCCTTACTGAGTAGGCCTCAACATTATTAAACAGATTGAGAAATGTCTTTTGCTATATGCTTTTTACTTCTTAATCCCATTTCTTTCATGACTCTGGTCCACGGGCTAAAGTGGGCTGCTTCTTGACAGTGTTAAATCGTTTAAGGGAATAAATATGACTTCCTTTCAATGTTATGGTAAACAAGCTGGTGAGCTTCTCTTACTTGTTTCCTGGGTACTTTTTTCTCTCTGTCCTGCTTCCTTAATGTTATTTCCCTAATCAATCTGTAAGTATTATAGATTAAAGTGTTATAACTGTACTAGTTAGGTAGTAGATTGCTAACAGATAAAAAATGGATTAGACAAGTGTATAATTTAGTCAAAATCCACTTTTTCCCACATACTGAGATGACAGCAATGTATGTCAAGATCATTATATATTGTGAAAATGTTGATTTTTCTGGATTTAGATTGCTAACAGCCTGCCTGCCCCTGTGGGAGTGGTTACTGCCTAGAAACTGTAGTTTTATTGGCCATTTTGGGTCAATTCCAAACTCCTTGATCCCCCTGTCTTAAAACCCAATTGCCTCGTGGTTTTGGCGTCTTTTCAGACTTGTTGGCTGTTGGTGAAGCACCCACCAAGAGGAGAAAACGCTGAGAGAAGAAAGGAGCCACTTTTCAGATTTTAAGTATTTTTCTTCAGATTATTTGTTAAGATTTCTGCATTGCCGCCTACTTTTTGGCATTTTCTAGCTTGCTAAACTTGATATCTGTATTAGGAACTGTATTTAGAACACATCTAGAGCCTGTTTACTGCATTTCCTGTGTTGCACTTATTTTAAAATCGTTTTTTTCTTAAAACTTGCATTTTACCTGTCTCTGGCCTAGCACTCAAGTGTGGGGTCATTTATTGCACTGTTCTAACTTGTTGCTACTTGTGTATCTCTGCTATCTTTAAACAAAACAAAAAAAAATTTTGCTTTTTTCCCAATTTCTAAAATTTAAAAAAAAAAGTTCAGTTGCAGATTTGCTGTTCTGAACTATTTGTAAGTTTCTTGGAGGCCATTGCTTGCTTGGGCTAAAGGGAAGTCTCTGTGTTCATCAGTGGCAGTGGTAAACACTGAACAGCCTGCCTGCCCCTGTGGGAGTGGTTACTGCCTAGAAACTGTAGTTTTATTGGCCATCTTGGGTCAATTCCAAACTCCTTGATCCCCCTCGCTTAAAATCCGATTGCCTCGTAGCTTTGACGTCTTTTCAGACTTGTTGGCTGTTGGTGAAGCACCCACCAAGAGGAGAAAATGCTGAGAAAAGAAAGGAGCCACTTTTGAGATTTTAAGTATATTTCTTCAGATTATTTGTTAAGATTTCTGCTTGCCGCCTACTTTTTGGCATTTTCCAGCTTGCTAAACTTGATATCTGTATTAGGAACTGTATTTAGAACACATCTAGAGCCTGTTTACTGCATTTCCTGTGTTGCACTTATTTTAAAATCATCTTTTTCTTAAAACTTGCATTTTATCTGTCTCTGGCCTAGCACTCAAGTGTGGGGTCATTTGTTGCACTGTTCTAACTTGTTGCTACTTGTGTATCTCTGCTATCTTTAAACTAAACAAAAAAAAAAAAACAATCTTGATTTTTTTCCCAGTTTCTGAAATTTAAAAAAAGTTCAGTTACAGATTTGCTGTTATGAACTGTTTATAAATTTCTTGGAGGCCATTGCTTGCTTGGGCAAAAGGGAAGTCTCTGTGTTCATCAGTGGCAGTGGTAAACACTGAACAGCCTGCCTGCCCCTGTGGGAGTGGTTACTGCCTAGAAACTGTAGTTTTATTGCACATCTTGGGTCAATTCCAAACTCCTTGATCCCCCTCTCTTAAAACCCTTTTTTACGCATTTATGCGCATAGCGCAGCATCGGGCAGCGCCGCTTAATCAGGTTTAAACTATTCCCGGCTCCACAAAGTCTGCTCTTCACTTTTTCCCTTAGAACTGTTCCAAATCTCAACGTAAGCACTCTATTTTCCTTCTAAAACCCAGCAGTAGCTAGGATAAGTGTCTTATAAGTAAGCACTAATAAACTAAAGCACTACACCCTCTTATACTCCCTTTAAGTACTTGGCTCCCTATTGGTCCTTTTTGATCAAGTCAAAAAGTAATTCTTTATACTATTCTGGCATGTCCAAAAGTCAGTTTCAGGTTTATTCTCCAGTCCAGCTGGTGAATATGGGAATCTTGAGGCAATGTTACAACTGCCTTATGTACACAGACCACCCTCTCCTCTTCCCAACAAGCTCAAATATATGTGAGAGATGCAACTATATAGCCAAACTGGAGGTTGAGCTCTCTCAACATAGTACTGGCACGGTCAGTCTAGAGGAGAAGGTAATCATACACACCACAAATCCAGTCTCACATAGACCTATCGCAACAGCAAACCAAACACATAAACACACAAAAACATACTCGGAGGATCTAAATAAAAATCTGCCCAAGCAACAGAGACCTCCAAAGCAGACATCCAAGCAACTGCTACCCCACAACCATACCCACGTATCACATAGTTCACAAAGTCAGTGTGCCACACAGTCACAGCCCTTAAGGCTAAACAACACACCTAATACACTTGTAATAGGTGACTCTATTGTCAGACACACTGACGTCCCTCTCACCAGGCTGAACAAGGAGAAGGTCACTGTGAGCTGCCTGTCAGGTGCCAGGATCCACCACATAACACAAGCACTCAGGTCACTCCAAAGCAAGTACAAATATGACTCTGTCATTGTCCATGCTGGTGTGAATGACCTGAGACATACCTCCCTGGATTACATGAAAAGAGACATAGAGGAGCTCTCTGATCATGTGGCCCAGGTTGGTATGACCCTGACCTTGAGTAGCATCTTAACCTCACCAAGAATGATACCACAGTATAAAGACAAAATGATCAATTTCAACAATTGGCTAAAGTATTGGTGTCACTCAAAGGCGATCCAGTGTCTGTCAGCCTGGGATGACATGCTTGACAAGCCACGTTGCTTCGCTAGGGACCGCTTGCACCTGTCACCCCTGGGTTTTCGAATACTGGCCAAGGCTCTTGCCACCCCCATAGTGCCTTTTTTAGGCAAGGCTCAAAAGACAAACCCACCTCCTTAGACAACACAAGGAAAAAGAAACTAAGGGTAATGCTGCTCAACGCCAGAAGTCTAAACCTCAAGATGCACGCACTTGAGGCTCTCCTCAGTATGGAGAATATCGATATCTGTGCAGTAACAGAAACCTGGTTCAAGGCTTCCGAGAGCACCCCAGCACTACCAGGCTATACCTCATACCATGCTTTTCGGCCCCAAAACTCGGACCGAACCACAAGAGGAGGGGGAGTATCCATATTCATCAAAGATACCCATACCTCCAGGCTAGTGGCACTGCACGAAGCATCTGAGACTATCCATGTGCAACTAACAGTGGGCAAAACTGCCTTCCAGTTTGTAGCCTGCTACAGACCACCCTCCCAAACTCAGGAACCCCACTCAGCTTTCCTGAAGACATTGGAGAATATGAAGGTCTCTCCAAACACCATTATATTGGGTGACTTTAACTACCCAAACATAGACTGGGAGCACTACTCAAGCCCCAACACCCTAGCCCAATGGTTCCTAGAATTTATAAACTCAAATGCTATGGAACAACTGGTCACCACTCCCACAAGAGGGGAAAACATATTGGACATGATCATCACCAACATGGGGACTCTATGTTCCATACCAGGGGTATACCCCTCATTGGTAAGATCTGACCATAAATTAATCACTATGGACATCCATATCCTGTCCCCACCCCCAGCAAAGGAAACCATGGTCAAAAACTTCTCAAAAGCAAAGTTCCCACTTCTCAAAACCGAGGTGGAATCCTTCAAAGCCCCAGGGCCAGTGGAAAATACGTCCCAAACCGGAGAATCCTTTACAAACACATTCTATGGATACCTACAGGAATGCATGGATTGTGCTATCCCAAATAAAACCAAGACACACTCCTCCAAAGGCAGGAGACCTGTCTGGTGGACCCCAGCCATAAATAAGCTGTACAACAGAAGGAGGAAGCTACTACATGATAGACCAAAATCCCTGAAAGGGAAGGCAACTCTGATCAGTACTAGCAAGAAACTACGATCCCTCATAAAATCATCTAAGGCTAGCTTCGAAAGAAAAATTGCACAAGACGCTAAAGATAATCACAAGGCTTTCTTTAGTTATGTCAGAAACCTGGGTGGAAACTCCCAGATATGCTCTGAGTTAGTGCAAAATGACAAAAAATACACTGAACCCACCGACATTGCCAACATCCTGGCAGACAGGTTCAGTGCAAACTTCTCCCCCCTCCCCTCCAAATGAGCAAATGACTATCCCAACAGAGTGTAGCCTCCCTGACATCACAGATGCACAGGTGAGAGCTGCCCTCTCCAAAGCAAAAAGCACAGCATCAATGGGACCAGACGGTGTCCCGGGCTGCGTTTTACACGAGCTCCAAGAAGAACTGAACCCTCACTTAAAATCACTGTTCAGTCTCAGCCTTACAACAGGATATGTACCCAAAGAATGGCATACAGCAACAGTGGTCCCACTCCATAAAGGTGGTGCCACAACGGACCCCGGAAACTATCACCCTATAAGCCTAACTAGCCTGGTCTGCAAAGCTATGGAGCATATCATCATGGAACTCATAAACAAAGACATTGGGAACCTCCAAACACTGGATCCTACCCAATTCGGCTTTGTTAAGGGCAGATCTTGCCTCTTGAACCTGGTCAATTTCTTTGAAACAGTCACCAAGGCCATAGACAAAGGGAAGGTAGTCCACACAGCCTTCCTTGACCTTGCAAAAGCCTTCGACACAATACCCCACTCGGGCATCATAAATAAGCTCACCAGCTTAAATATCAACCCCTATGTCACAAGATGGGTTGCAAACTGGCTTAGGGATAGAACCCACATGGTCAGAATTGCAGGTGCCATGTCAGACTCTAAACCAGTTACAAGTGGCATCCCACAAGGCTCAGTCCTGGGACCTCTCTTGTTCGGTATATATTTCTCTGAGATACGGGCTAACACAGGAGGACTATGGCTGACAAAGTTTGCAGATGACTGCAAACTGGGGGCCATAATCGACTCACCAGCTGACACAAGCATCCTCCAAAAAGGTCTCACAGAGACGGATAACTGGTGCCAGAGCCATGGCCTAAAGCTAAATGCCAAAAAGTGCATAGTCATCCCCTTTGGGGAAAAACAAAGTGCCCACAAATTACCACATAGGTGGTAATCCATTAATCTGGAAGAAGTAATTAGGGATTTGGGGACCCAAGTAGATTGCAATCTCTCCTTTGACAATCACATTGCCAAAGTGGTTAGAAAGACATTCTTTATAGCCCACCTTATCATGAAGGGGTTCACATCTAGATCAACAGAGGTCATTGTGCCCCTCTACTCATCACTCATCAGGCCCATAATTGAATACAATGCCCCATTTGGGATGTACCTTACCCGACACCTGCTACAACTAGAAAGACCCCAAAAGTATCTCACCAAGAGGATCAAGGGACTCAAACAGATGCCCTACGCAGTTAGGCTAAAGAAACTCCAGCTCTACTCAGTTGCTTACCGCCTACTCAGAGGCGATCTGTGCCTGACGTATAAAGCCATGTCCAACCCAGAATTAATGGACATGCTCCACCTCAAGAAATCCAAATCCATCAGAACTACACGCTCCAGTGACTTAAACCTCAGCACAGAAATAAATAGAACATGCTGGAGGGACAGATTCATATCCTAGAGGCTCCCTTCACTTTGGAACAAAATCCCAGTCCATGTCAGACAGAGCCCCTCAATGACCCTCTTCAAGAAGAATCTTGACGTTTGGATGGGAGATCGTAAATTTACCCCTGGGATCTCTTCTGTGTCACTGCTAGACAGAGGCATGGTAAACTAACCTTAAATGGGCTATCTTCTGTGACCTACTATACAGAGGCACAGTCAACTAATCTAAGAAGGGTGGCGAAAACCAAACACACTCTGGCTAGGCTTGTAAATGCCCTAGGGCAGATAGCCTAGTATCAACCTATGAACCTATGAACCTATGAACTTGCTATAATGGTTAACTAATATGTGATATTCTTTGTTTGATTTCTATCAATTTCCATGCTGCTATTTAGAATTTTATTATGATAGTAGATTATGAACTCAAAGTCTATTTATAATTTTTGTTAAAGTTATATAAAAAAACTTGTTGAGAGGTATGACAGTAGGGATATCACGCGGATGTGCTTCAAAGCAGCTGCTGAGCGACTGTGCTGTTGTAACAGCAGCGATGCTAGCAATACTGTTTTACACCCCCCCCCACACACACACACACACACACACACACACACACACACACACACACACACACACACACACGCACACTCGCACACACATTCGCGCGCGCGCACACACACTCGCGCACACACACATGCACACGCACACACACACACACACACACACACACACACACACACATACACACACACACACACACACACACACTACATGATTTGGTTCTCACCTTTGAAAGAAAAATTAGATACACTTAAAATGGCTCAAAAAGGATGCTAGCCTAGTACCTATGGAGGGTGGTGAAGTGTATGTATATAACTCTCATCACCAATTGACAGACAATATGTGTAGAGGTCTGAGAACCTGATTATTTTTGAATTTGCTCTGTGATTTGGATAGATTTATTCCCATAGGAGTATATGGTACATTTCCTGTGTCTTGGCCAAAGACCATTCAGTATGCTAGCTGATGGTAACCAGCATGTAGAAGTACCATGTTAGTTGATTGACTGATATGTGGTACTTTTTTCAAAGTACAGTCTTTGAACTGTGTCAGCAATGCTAGTCTTGCAGACTGCCTCATATAAAGATTGTTTGTGTAATGCCAGCAGACTTCATCATGCACTGGTCACATCCAACCCCGATGCACTGTTGTTTTTATTTTTTTCCCTTAATCAACCAAGTAAAATGCAGAATTGGACATTTCAAGTGCTATGACATACATTTCTAAACTGTGTGAAAAGAAAAGTAATATTTGAGAGAATTTAACTACAATTTCATATTAACTGCTGTGGTGGTGCTGCGGTAGCGTTGTCACCTCATAGCAAGACGTTGTCCCGTTCGATTCTCAGCTAGAGCGTCTTCTGTGTGGGGGCATACATGAATGGGGCATGCCTTCGTTGAAGGTTGTGCGTCAGGGCTGGTAACCCGGTACGTAAAAATCCACTACCAATCATTAGCGGACCGGAGTTCTGCTGTGGTGACCCCTAACCGGGAAAAGCCGAAAGACACAACATTCTTCTTGGAAAATATTCCCAAAATTATCTTAGTACTTTTTGGGGAAGAGAATTGTTGAATCACATTTGGCTGAAAAATGGAACACCGAAAAAATTGGTTAAAAACACATTTGGTCAAATGCATGTTTGAATGAAATGACATTCTATACAAATGCGGTTTAGTTACACACAGAACTGCAACAGAAAAGTAGAAATATGAGGGAATGTATGAAGATACTCATCTGAAAAGTGTCAAGACAGTGAATGGCGTTATCTTTAAATAATCACTGCTGATGTATTTCCATTTATGCACCAGCGGTAATGTACTGTTTGTGGTATTTTTGATTTTCTCAGTGATGGTGTGACTGCTAAGTTAGTATATTTAAGAAAAAGGGATGTGGACTGAAGAGTTTACCTTTTAAAATAATTTTTGAGGTACTTTTCTCTGTATTATATACTGTCAGTCTTATAATTAGAAAAAAATAAGTTTTCAGTCAAATGAGTTTTCATGATTCAAGCAAATGTGATTCAGTTTGAGTCAAACAAAATTCAGGTCCTTAAACCTTGCATTTCTGGTATTCTTTGACTTATAGGAGCTTCATCAATGTGGGGTTTGCAAATGACAGGCATAGATCATCTCTCAGCAATCTCTAGGAGACTGAGTAGAGGGGAAAGGGCTTTAAGGTGCTCTGCATAAGGCAGGTTTGTTACACCTTGTGATCTTTTTGTAAGGAACCCCTGAGATTGCTCTACTTGCTGCATGTGCCTGGTCAGGTACATATCAAAGGGAACATTGTACTCTATGACTGGTCTGATAAGGGCAGCGTACAGTGGGATAATGACATCTTTGGACCTGTGGCCATGTGGTGGTTGAAGGCAAGGCTACTGTCTACATGTCTACCCAGATCCCTGGCCACTGGGTCGACTCTTAGTGGTGTATTATCAACATGGCAATTAGCTGAGATGGTTGACTTCCCAAACAATACAATTATGCATTTCTTAGCATTGTGTTTAAGACCATGGCTTTGATACCATTTCTTAGTCAGAGATAGACCTTCTTGAAAAATGCTAGTGTCTGCAGGGGAGTTGATAATAACCTCCAACTTGTAATCACCTGCAAATTTAGTCAGCCATAAACCTTCAGCATTTGCTTCCTCTTCAGAGAAATAGATGCCAAAAATTACTGAGCCTAGTACCAAGCCCTGGGGAACTCCAGTAGTGACTGGCCTCTTGGTGGAGGTGGCCACACCTGTTTGACCACCTGGATCCTACCAGTGAGCCAGTTGGCTATTATCCAGTGGGTGATAAAAGGGTTTATACCTATATTAGTGAGCTTGTCCATAATGCCTGAGTAGGGTACTGTATCCAAAGCCTTGGCCAGGTCAAGGTAAGCTGTGTGCACAGTCTTTCCTCTATCCAATGCTTTGGAGATTCTCTCAAAAAAGTCCATCAGATTTAATAAGTATGACCTTTCACTAACAAAGCTGAACTGTGATGGGTCCAGAGTTTGCAGGTCACCTATGTCCTCATTTGTCATGTCCATGATGATTCTTTCCATGGCCTCACATATGAGGCTGGTAAGACATATGAGCCTGTAGTTACCCAGATCAGTGTTTGGATCTCCTTTGTGAAGAGGAATGACTGTAGCCATTTTCCATTCCTTGGGCACAAAACCTTACTGAAGGCTATAGTTGAAAAGTGATTCAAGTGGACCAGAGAGGTCATGTTTCATGCTATTTATTAAACATGCCAGGATGTTATCTGGGCCCATTGATGCAGTGCTTTTGGCCTTTCAAAGTGCATTGATGACCTGTACCCTAGTAATGGTTGGGGGGATTGTGATATGTGGTATTTCCTTTGGACTATCAGGGGGTAGTGCGGAGAGAAATGTGAGCTGAACCTGTCAGCTGAAAGGTTGAAATTGCCTCTGTTTTTTTCTCTCTTTTTTAATTTCTCCAAATGTTTTTGGGTTTCTATCATGACAGGAATGGACCCCATTCCTAAGTCAAAGTATGACTAAAGGTCATGAAATTAGTATTGTTTCAATCCTTGATGTTAGCCAGAAGTGCTCTTCGCAGCACCCGCGATGTACCCAGTAATGACTCCTGCAATTTGTATGGAGTTACATGTATCGGTAACATGTCTAAATACAATTGTAGATTTTTTTTTTGTAAGACCAATTGCTGCTACTACTACTGGAACTGTCTGGATATCTTTCTTCCACATTGCTCTCATTTCTGCCTGCAAATCCTGATTTTTCATGACTTTGTGTCTCTCTGTACGCAAGACACTATACTATAGTCACTGGGTGTAGCAATTTCTTTGACTAATGCTACTTTTGCCTTATTTTCATGGACCACTATATCTGTATTTTTTGCATCTGTCTTTTGAACTGTTGGTAATGGGTGATCCCATGTGATGTAGACTTCATCATTTTCTATGATGCTTTGTGGCTCATGTTTCCAGTGCTTTTCAGCTACTTCAGTATTATAATGTTTGCACAATCACCACTGCAACAGTCTTGCCACATTGTTATGCCTTTCAGTATGCAGTCCTTCTGCTATTAGTATGCCACAACCAGCAACGAGGTGTGCAACTGTTTCCAATTCTGTTTACAAAACCCACATTTGTCTGTTTCTCACACATGTTAATTGGACTTTGTAAACCAGCGTGTCTATAGTCCACTGTCTTGGGCCGCCAATATTAACCTTTCATCTTTTGGTTTGAATTCACCTCTCCTTAACCATTCCTGCATTCAGTCCTGATTGACATGCGGTTGTTCTAGGAGTTTTCTATACTTGCAACTATATTAATACATTTTCCACATTTCTTGCCTTCTCATCTGATCCTTCACCTTATATTCTTTCTTTTGTTTTTTTGGCACATTCAGTTTCTGCCTGATTTTTGATTTCCATTCCCACTTGATGCCGATATGCTTCTGCTAGACTAAACAGAGAAGTCATCTTAGATTTATTCTTCTTGTGTTTCAAAACTTCCACTATGTTTGGGTCTTGTGAGGTCAGCAGATATGTGTGGAGTCCCATGATTGCAGATCTATACATGTAATCAATTTCAAGGAGGCCCATCCCTCCTTCAGAACGGGTAATATATAATCTTTTATATGCACTGATTTTTATAAATCATTTGATGAGCATAATGCATCCTTCATCTTTTCCTGTCTAATTTATCCAACACCTTTTGGGGCCAGTCATTCACTCCAGAACTGTAAGTTAGGACAGGAAGAGCAAATTGGTTTATAGCTTGAACTTTGTTCCTAGATGTCAATGCTGTTTTCAGTATTAATTTAAGTCTTCTAAAATATTCCTTATCAAGTTTTATTTGCATTTGTTCATGTTTTATTGTTGATCCTTCATCAGTTCCCAGATATTTATACACTTCCTGTTGCTCACGTTATCCATCTGATGACAGTCACCTACCAGGCTATACTGCCACCCTTTCCTTGGACGGGTGAGCCAAACGTGGCCACTCTCTTCTTTTTCATTTAGAGTGTCTAGTCTTTTAATTGTATGTACAGGAAGGACTAACTTGGGACAGACGTGTTTCTTTCCAAATGGTGAACATTACATATTTGCCATAACATCTGCTCTATAGTAAAATATTAATATAATGAATAAATACATTTATTTATTTATGTTTGTTTGTTTGTTTGTTTGTTCGTTTGTTTGTTCGTTTACTTGACATTTGTTAACTGGATTCGTTTGACTGGCCTAGAAGCCCTTTTTCAGCAGAGGCCCGAGGAGAAAAGCTCCAAAACAAAAAAAAACATAAACAATGACCAGATAAAAATACATAAACCATGACAAGATACACCAGTAGGGTGCCTACTATACAATAAAGAAATTCTGAGGTATGTCAATACAGAGACAGACTTTTAAACAAATCTTATTTAGTTCCATATGTACAGAGGGTAAAAATGTATATAACAGCAAAATATTCAGTTATTGGCATGAGGGGTGTAATTAAAATAAGATATGTTACAGTTCTTATTTGATATTAAGGTAGAATTGACTGCTAGAAGGAAAGATTAAAAGATTAAAAGATTAAAAGAAATGGGGAGAGGATGATCGCTGATGTAGTACTAGCAAGATGGAGGAGGAAGGGAAGATGCTGGAGGGGTAGGTCAGGTTGGAGTGAGACAGAGGCAGGACCATGTTCTGATCATGTAATCTTTTATGTTTTTTTTAAACAGGAAGTACTCGAGGTTGCTCTTAGGTCTAGGGGAAGTTTATTCCAAATATTAGCAACAGAATGGCTATAAAGAAGTTTCCCACCTTGTTTGCTGGGCTTATAGACTTCCAGAAGATGTAGGTCTGCACTGCAGAGACAACGTTTGGGAGTGTAGGGGAAGATTAGTGTAGAGAGATCAGGGCAGTGAGACAAATTTGTAAGATCAGAGTGAGTGATTTGGAGTTGAGGAAGTAAGAGTTGGTCTGGCCAAAGTAGATTTTGTAGGGCAGAGCAGTGGTGGGAGTGGTATGGGAGATTTGCAGCAAATTTAGCTATTTTAATTTAGGAAGATTCAAGTTTAGCCATGAGGTTGGTTTTTAAGTTACTGAGAATAGGTGTAGCATAGAAGAGAGTAGGTAGTAGAAAAGCTTGGGCCAGAGATGGTTTTGTGTTCTTTGTGAGGTATTTTTTATTCCTATATAGTAGGCCTAGTTTTTGGTGTGTTTTTTTGATGGCTTGTAGAATGTGGATATCAAAGTTAAGTTGATTATCAATAACCACCGAGTTTAGTATGAGCTTCTGTTGAGATAGGAGTGTTGCTGAGAGAAGAGACTGAGAAGGAGGTTTTGTTGTGCTGTAGGTTTTTAGGGAGGAACAGATTTTGGGTTAAGTAGGAGTTTGTTGCTAGTTAGCCATTTTTCAACAAACAGAAGTGAGTCTTGGGTAAGGGATAAAAGGTGAAGGAGATTATCAGAACAAGATATGATAGTGGAATCATCAACATACTGGATAAGAGAGGAGTGCGGGCAGGAAGTATGAAGATTATTTATAAAAATGTTAAAGAGGAGGGGGCCTTGATATTGAACCTTGGAGTATACCAATATGAACAGGAAGGAAGGGAGAGGTGGCTGATAGCCACGTGACAGTTGGAGTCTATTAGAGAGGAAGCTAGTGAACAAGAGTATAGTAGATTGGGAGAGGTTAAGGTCTTTAAGTTTAGATATAAGCAGATTGTGGGATATGGTGTCAAAAGCTTTGGATAAATTGAGGAAGAGTCTAGAGACATTTGTTTTCACCACAGGCTTTGGCAATGGTCTGAGTGAAAGTTATAAGAGCAGTGGCGGTGCTATGATGGGGGCAAAAAACATGTTGTGTTGGTGGTAGGAGATTATTCTGCATGAGGTGTTCAAGGATTTGTTTGTGAATACATTTTTCCATAATCTTGGAGAAGGGAGATCGGATTTCAATAGGGTGGTAGTTGGAGGGGTCTGTAGAGTGTACTCCTTTATTGAGAGGAATGACAGAATTTTTTTCCATAGCTTGGGCACAGTGTATTCGATGATAGATCTACTGATAAGTATGGAGATGGGGTAGGCAATGGAATTGGAGGCAATTTTGAGAAATTGCAGAGGTAAGTTGTCAGCAAAAGGGGAGCATGGCGTAAGTTTAGAGAGGAGAGATCTAATAAATGCAGTGGAGGTGGGTTTTAGTGGGAAAGTGAAGGTAGGTGAAGTTGGGAGAGTATCATTTGAAGGTGGGTTTGAAGCTATATTTGTGTTAAGATTTTTAATAGAATCGATAAAGAAAGAGTTTAGAAGAGTAGCAGTGTCGAGATCAGAGCTATTAGGACAGGGAATAGGTGTGGAAGGCTTGCCTGGGTGGAGAATCTTGTTTATGTTGTTCCAGAACAGTCTGGGGTTAATGTGTGGATTATTTAGTGGTTTCTGATAATACTGTTTTGTGTCATTGTTAATGTGCTTTTTGGTACGATTCCTCAGTTCTCTATAATTTTGTAGATGAGTCGGGAGATTTGTTCTTTTCCATAGCCTCCATGCTCTATCTCTCTGTGAAATAAGGTTACGGGTGGGTTGTGTTATCCAAGGTGAAAAGCTAGATGTTAGTCTAATTTTTCTGATGGGAGCCAGACAGTTTAGGGTATTAATGAAGATTTTGTTAAATTTGGAGATGCCCTCATCTAAAGGTAGGTTAAGCAGGAAGGACCAGTTGAAGGAGGAAAGTATATTATTGAAGGTAGTAGGGTCGAAGTTAGAGAGTTTGCAGCAGTCTTTATAATGGTAAAGTCTATGAAGTTGAGGAAAATGTCTATGTACGAGGGAAGGAAGATGGTCACTGAGAGAATCAGGAAGAGCAGATAGATTGTGATAGAGGTTTGAGTCGGAAGTTAGCCCCCAATCAATGATTGTGCCATTGTTGGTATGTTTATTATATCTGGTGGGAGTAGAGATAAGTTGAGTGAAGCCATAAAGGTTAATGCATGTATTGAGATAGTTGGAGTTTAAAGTGGAGCAATCAATGTAACATCACCCAGGATAATGGTCTCATAGGCGATGTTATCAGAGAGCCAGGAGAAAAATTCTTCCAAGATAGGAATGTTGTTTCCAGGGGGATGTAGATTTGCAGTGATAGCAAGTTTTTTGTGATTATTGAGTTTACAATTGACTATAAGGACCTCAGCAGAGTAAAAGTTAGGAGGGGGAGTAGGAAGAGAGTACAGTGAGAGTTGTTTTGAATATAGAATGGCCACACTTCCACCTTTTTAGAGTGCTGGTCAAGTCACAAAATATTACAGTCTGGGGGAAGAATTTCTGAGTTAGAGGTATAAGGCTGAAGCCATGTTTAAGATAGTTCTAGAATGTCTGGAAAATACTGAGTGATCATGACGTGAAGAGGACGTACTTTATTTAATATACTTTGTATGGGTTGAGAGAGATTATATTGAGGCTTTTGGGAATGTGGAAGTTAGTGGAGGTGGATGAAGTAGTAGGGTGTGGGGTGGAGGGGTATACTAGGATATATCAAAGAGCTATTGGGGCTTTCAGTGGAAGTCAGTGAGGGAGTAGTATTGTGAGGACCAGGACTGGGGTGAATGTCACCAAAACATAGTAAGTTGACTAGGAAATTTAACTTAGAGAAAGTTGCTGGGAAACTAGCAAAGTATTTAAGTTTGATTCTATGAGTACTAGGTGAAAGGATTTTAATTTTGTAGCAATGTGTTGTGCAGTTAGAGAATAGTGAGGAAGCAATGGAGTAGTTGGTAGTGGTGTGCAGCTTAGTGTAGAGATACAGGAGGGTAGGGGATGACACAGTTGTGGTCAGGGGCCCATGATAAGAAGTAGAAAGAGTTAGAATAGTTAAGCAGGATAAAATAAGATTGGGAGCATGTTTGTGAGGGTTTGTTGAAAGAGTGAGGGAGATGGTCTAGAGATGGGTGGTAGATGAGAAATATAGTATTGGGAGGTAGGAATGTAGAAAGGGAGATAGTGGAGAAAATAAACAGAAAGTTTGAGAGGGAAGTATTGATGTGAGGGTAGAGGGGAGAGAGAGGGCTGGGGTTCAGTGTACAGAGATGTGGTGAGATAGGGAGTGTTGTAGATTAGAACAAAGAGAGAATGGGAGATTGTGGTGGGTGGAGTTTGAAGCTGGGATGGGGGAGTGGTTAACTAGTGTAAAGTATAAAGGTAATGAAAGTGGGGGTGGGTGGGAATGGGGGTAGGGGAGCACAGTGAGCCCAAGCGTAGCGAGGGTGAATGGAGTGGATTAGTCCCCATCGTCAGTGTGCACATGGTTGCCTGAATAAAACTATCAGTCACTGTGAACACTATCTCAGAAGGCAAGGTAGATTAAAGTCAGATTAGGTAAAGCACAGAGTGCTAATCTCTTACTACAAAAGGTGTCTTTACTTGTTCCTTATTAAGTAACTTTAAAGTAGTGATGTAGGTTAAGGGGAGGTAGGCTGTAATGGAGTAACAACTGAGGAGAACTAGTAGTTGGGTTTGGTAATACTTACGCGAGAAGCTGGGAGTGATGTACAATCTAAGTAAAAGTGGACGATAAGCTGCTGGCATCCCTGCTAGCGTGCAGCACAGTAATTGTTAACTATTTACAAGAGAAGTAAGTTATTTACTATTTTTCAGCATACATTAGTTGCTTTAAGTATTACACACAATAGTCTCTGAGACTGCTGGGACCCAGTCAAAGGCAAGATCTTGCAGCCATGGGGGAAATGGTGTTAATAGAATCGCTGGTTGGTAGGCCTAGTGAGCTAGAAGAGGAGAGAGCAAAAATAAGAGGTGGATTAGGAAGAGAGTTGAAAAAATTGGATGAGTGGGGGAGAGAGGGTAAGCAGACAAAAAATAAACAATAGTTTGGATTATTACTTTAAAATAACTAACAGAGTGGTACCAACTTATAGAGCATACAGACTCAGCTAACAATCAATAGAGTTTGGCAGCTGCACTGTAGTAAAGCTATGTATAGTTCACATCCATTTAGTAAGTGAACGATTCAATACAGCAAAATTTATAGTTCATAAAGGGTTTCTTAGTTTTAAATAACTTCCAGTAAGAGAACTGCAACCTAAAAATACCTACAGGCCTAGTCTGCCATGTTTATACACACAGTGCCAGGGAAACTATACATAATAGAAGTGCCTCATGAGGGAGGGTTCAGCTTGGTTTCACTGGTTTTAGACTGGAAAAATGATACTATGTACAGTCATAAGATGAGATAGGTGTGAGCTGTGATTCAGTGCGTCTTTTACTTACAATAACTGCTAATCCCCTTCTGCACCACACTTGTATGTGCACGTCACCAGCACACAAGCTGTAATCTTCTCCTTTTCCTTTTTTTTCCTCATGGAAATAGAGTGACTTCAATCATTATTTAATAATGTAATACTTCTCATTTCAGATTGCTTTCTCAAATGCACATTTCTTTTACCTGGGGCTGGCATTATGGTCTCTGAATCAACATCTTTGAACTACAAGTATTGTCATATTTTAAGCATGAATACTTTTCTTATTTTCATTTAACTATGTACATGAAATTGTGTAGGGACCATATAAGGTCACGACCTGAGGCAAAGTAAGAAAAACAATATAATGACAACATACAGTACAGGTTCATAGTGCAATAATGTCACATTAATCAATAGCAAAGAAAAATATTGAATTAAGAGTAATGCTTTGGCTTCCCAAAGTATTACAATGTAGCTCTGCTCATACATTTAGCAGGGCTTAGTTACTGACAGTAATCATGTCCATTACTCATTTTAATAGTATCCATACTGTTTCCTATTGAAAAATTGCTGCATACCCCTTGTAAATTTAGTCACTGGGCATAATTTTCAATATACAGACATAGAAAATATGGGCATAACCTTTAATGTGTAGACATCAAAAATCTGGCCAAAGCTCTTGAAAAGTAGGAACACCTGGTTTCAAATCCAGAGAGCTGATTAGCATGTCATTTGCATACCATGTGTTATAACCCCTCCCACTTCCCATACACACCAGTACCACAATCTTGTACTATACAATATGCTGTGTAGGATTTAAGACATACATAGAGTATTCCAGATGAAGGCAATGTCCCCCAGATAGAAGAGAAATATAAA
Source organism: Protopterus annectens (assembly GCF_019279795.1). Classification (NCBI taxonomy): domain Eukaryota; kingdom Metazoa; phylum Chordata; order Ceratodontiformes; family Protopteridae; genus Protopterus; species Protopterus annectens. The sequence continues at coordinate 1,121,884,336 of NC_056733.1, forward strand.
TTTGTAACAAAACAAAATAAATGCTCTTAAATTTTTGCAGCTCATAATTATTAGAAATATTTAAAAAATATTAACATCACTCTAATAGAGAATATGCAATCTCCATTCCAATACTTGGAAAATGAAAACAGCATTCAAACATCCTCCTTGAATTTACCTCATATTTTGTCTTTTCCCTCATAAACTTTTTTTTATTTTTGTTGTAAATCACTGAGGATTACACAGTCAAGAATGAAAGTCATTAGAGTTTCATAAATATCATTGCTAATAAAATACATGCACATGCAAAACAAACTTTCTAAGTTAATTAAACACTTAAAAATTGACTCTGATTTGGAGTCTTTGTCCACCACCTCCCCATTATTTTTGGTTTTATTCAGAGTTCTTGAGCAAGGAATTTGAGAGGTATGCATCTAAGTGTCCAGTGTCTTTGCACAGTAGCATGGAGTATATCTACATGTCTTTATTCAATACAATATTGTCATTAATTGCAGCATCTGCTCTCTTTTGCCAATCTTAATGTTAACTTATGCAGTCATTCTGGCACTCAGCTTCCTTCCAGTTTCCTTCCCAGTCCCACTGCACTGTTACACTTGTCTTTATTTGCAGCTTTGCTTGTTGTTTCCATTGCTGTCACTGTGTGCTCATGCTAGAAATTAAAAAAAAAAATCTCCACACCTACTACAGTCATGAAATTGCCTTTAATTTATAATATATTACAAATTACAGAATGTAAACCAGCTTTTTGCACTTCTTTTCTGACTTATCCAACTCTTCCAACTCCAGTGCTTGTCCTTTCACAAGTCAGTATCATTCACCACTCAGGGTCGCAGCTCTAATGATGGCATTACATTAGGCATTAGACAACAAATGTGAGGTGATGATGTGATGGCTGGAGAAAATAGCCAAATATAAAACATTTTGATTTAAAGTGACCACTTGGAATTTCATAACACCCTGTAGTTTTAAGAAGGAATTTGGTATTTTCTGGCAAATTTCATGAACGTGAGATGTATGCTTCTGAGATACACTCATCATATTTGGAATTGTATCTTTCTGTGGTTCCATTGAGCTTAGAAACTGGGCCTCATTAGTCCCTTAGGTGCATTTTCCATAGATCTAGATAATAAGGCCTGGTGTCAAATTGGATGAATTGTGGAATTGTCTGAAAAAGATCACTGAATGCAAAAATTGTAATACCCAAGAAGGGAACTACATACTATGCAATGTACTACTTAATATAATCACTTCAGATGTGACTGAGCAAGAAAGAAAAAGAAAAGATACCTTTAAGGCTTTTTTGTCAGCTATCATTTTTGACTAGTATTACAGGTTGCTCAGTATGACATTGGCTGGGTAACCTACTGTGGTTTTCCAGTGTAGAAATCTCAGTCACAACTACCAGCTGTCCTTGATTTTACAGAATATCTCTAATCATGCTTCATATTTTTGCCTTATCCCAGGTACGATGTTTGATTTCCTCTTGTAGTCAGTCAATAATGCAAGTCATTAGCGTTTTATTCTTTATGTTCACAAAATATATATTAATGCAAAACTACTTACTCTGCTAACTCTGAATTGAATTAGGGTATCATTTTAAAGTTGTCCATTGTCCCACTGTTGTTTTTGGCTTTTTCCAAAATTTTTTAGAGTTTTGGTTGCAGTACCATTAGCCCTGTCACTCACTGGTGTTAATCTGACTCCAGGTGAATTCTTTTACCCTTTCAGAATGCACATCTATTTGGGCTACAATATTGCCTTGCAATCTACAAGTTCTAAACACCAGATGTTGTGCAGTTCAACATGAATTACTTATAATTCCTACAAATATGCATTTGAGGAGAGAAGAAATTTCTAGAAATGCATAAACAAAAAAATAACAGTTTTTGTAAACAGGCAAGTCCCTCACCATCACCATCCCAGAGGCTTTACCCCTATATCCCACATATTTATATATTATGACTCCAAGGACACTCCAGTGTGAAGAAAGAGCAATTGTTATTAGGCTTGCTAGACAGTAATCCCAGAACAATGAAGTACATGCCTTCCAGCTTTTAAGTACTCTAGACTGAACAGCAAGCAATCAGCTACGGAGGAAACAGCAGCCTGAGTGAATACACCTCAAGCAACTCAAGGTTCAACAAACAAAGTCACAGTAAATGTAAAATAATTGCACTGATATCCATCTTGGGGTATGAGATTGGTCACACATACTCCCCTAAAAAGTTTCCTATCATCCAGCCATCTTCTTTCATACATATGATAATATATCTGTCATCGGGGTAGAATAACATGCGTTTCCCCAATGGTATCAATTATCATTTCACTGGCATCATCTTACTTAGACTTCCCTAAAGGAATAAAGATTTTATTTGCTTCAGCACAGATCTCTGATGTCTTTCCTCATAATAGTTAGATCCCTAGTTTATGGTAGTGATGTGTTTGATGGTACATCAGTTCTTATTATTGAGTTCCTCACGATGTTGACTAAGAAAAAGAGCAGGAGAAAGAGCAAGATGTTTTTTCTTATTTGTATTTCTTGCTTTTTCTCCAAGTTGGAGCTGGAGTGAGAATAATAAAGTAAGGGGCTATGGTGGGATAATACCCCATACTTGGAGTTGCATGGAATTTGCCTATCTGCAAATATAGTGGGTTGATTTTCTGGGTGACTTGCTTGCTTGAGAGACACCTCCCTTAAGAGTAAGTAGATACATTATGTGTACTTCAGTTGGTTTCATCCTTCAGATATGATGTTAAACCAAGGCCCCCTTCTGCCTGAGTTGGTGGTACCTCAGGGGAATGTAAAAGATCATGTGACACTTATCAAAAAGAGTAGGGGAAGTTCTCTGGTGCCCTGGTCAAATTCCCATAATCAGTATGAATACAACCTGGAGTCTCCACCAAAAAGAGGCCACTGGCCTATTGAAACTAACCTGGTCAACAAAGTTGAATAAATAAATAATGAAGATGTAGGGCAGAGGAGATGTATTTCAAAGATTAGCAGTTCAAGCTATCATCTGAAAAGCTGTTGCACATAAAGTGGTCATTTTGTATCTATTTATATAGCTTCTTCATCAACCATATGCCTCTGAAGATGAGTACACAAAATGGCTTAGACTGTTTGTCATTCGTACAATATATATATATATATTTATATGGGAACCTATCAGTTCCATGAAAAACCACTTACCCGAAGATGAGTTCACCGAGACCACATCGCTGACACAACACATCACCAACAATGTTAAGTAGTGCAGAACAGGATGTATTTCCATTTCTGCAATGTGGTGCGATCCCGGAGTTGGTATATTTAACTAGGGGGGTGGGGGGGTGCAGCCCCCCACATGGGGGTGTGCAGGTGGGCTTGCCCCCCTGCTATATACTTATTTCTTGTTTTTTTGTATTTAATTGCGGAAACGGGAATACTTTCCATTCCGCACTACTTATACTTACCTGTGTCGGTGATGTGGTCTCGATGAACTCATCTTCGGGTAGGTGATTTTTCATGGATCTGATATGGATCTATATATATATATATATAGTCTGCTATGAGAAATCAAACTTTAAAGTACTACTCAAAATCTACCACTGTCTGCTAGGCTACTGAGAGACATTAAAATAATTTAAGCCTCAGGGTAAGTGTAATTTTTTTTTCAGGAACTCTTTCCTTTTGAATTTCATTGCCACCATAACCATACCTCTCAACCTCTCAGTGCAAGAAATCTGGACAAAGACAAAAATAATGGGGGGGAGGCCCAAAAATAGGAACAAATATTAAATATTGCTGCTATAAACTTAGAAAGTTGATAGTATAAAAGGTTTTGAATTATTATATATGTTCTAAAGGATTTGAAGTCTGAAACTCAAATGTCTGTCATGATTTAGTATTATTTAGTTACTTCAATCCTCAGGGCAGCCACGGTGGTGCAGCGGTTAGCGTTGCCACCTCACAGCAAGAGGTTCTCTGGTTCGATTCTCGGCTGGGGTGCCTTCTGTGCGGAGTCTGCATGTCCTCCCTGTGGTCGCGTGGGTTTTCTCTGGGTGCTCTGGTTTCCTCCCAAAGACATGCTGTAGGTTGATTGGACACTCTAAATTGGCCGTATGTGTGTGCCTACTGTAGAAGGTTGGGTGCCAGGCTGGCAACTTGACACTGTAAAACTCCACTACCAATCATGAGCAGACAGGTTATCCGCTGTGGCGACACCTAACCGGGAAAAAGCCGAAAGAAGAAGTTACTTCAATCCTCAATGATTTGTCAGAAAACCACAAATTTTATGGGGAACAGACCAACAATATGAGGAAAAAATCTGGGCATTCTGCAAAAATCTGTACAGCTGAGAGGTATGACCATACCCTTATGTCAAATTTGCTTATCTACTAAACTGCTTGTTTTTTAGTGTGCAGTGATTGCCTCTTTGTTCCTCAGCAGTGCCTGTGACTACATGGATCTCATTTTTGCTGTTTTACTAGTTTACTTAGGGTCGCACAGTATGCACACTTCATTATGGACACTATGGTCAACATGTCAGGTATCAATAAGTTTGGGCTTCATAACTTATCACTGACTGCTGCTTGACTGATGCAAGGGATGTCAGTCCTAAATAGTCGATGATAACTGTATTCTCCAGAATGTAGCAACAAAGACTGGAGTTATTGCATTTTGCTGTAACATTTTAGAGCTGCGTGTCAACGCAACTGTGGAACAGTTCACTAACATTTGCCTTTGTCACTCACAAAAGCCACTGAATTTAGGTTCAATTCATTTTTTTGAGCAGCAAAGGCAAACACTGGCACAAATGTACGTTTTACAAAAACAAGGTTAAAAGAAATCAAAGTACACTGTATTCCTGTGATTTGCTTTAGCCTGAAGGTCATTGAGCAGTAGCAGTTGATGAGATCAATGTCAAATTGCAAATGGCAGGAAAACAAGGAAAAGGTCACAGCACAGCACAGCTGAGATAGATTTAAAGGGGTATTCACCCACGATGCACTCATGTATACACAAAGTACCCCTACACTCATACGTAAAGATAGGTGTTAGCATAGGGAGTGAAAGGAGAAGTCCACAGGGGCACAGTAACATCTATTGAAAGTGCTGCAGCTGTAAGGAAGCAGTAAGAAGGACAGTTAAAAAGAGCACAGAGACCTAGACATAGCAGGGGAAATTAGATACAGCCAAAGGCAGCAGGGGACTGTGGAAGTCATGGATCCCAGTGTGGAGGAAAACAAACCATGCAAGTAGCAGCAGGAATAATGGATGACATTTATTCTCCCACACCATCACAAAGGGGATAGCCCTGACTCTGCAGTGATGGACATTTATATGGGGTGTTATCGTAGGTTCATAGGTTCACAGGTTGGTACTAGGCTATCGGCCCTAGGGCCTATACAAGCCTAGCCATAACAATTCCCTGACTATTTCTTCCCACACTACTTACTTTCCCGGAACCCTGTCTAGCAGGGTGACTGACGTGATCCCTGGAGTGAATTTCCTTTCTCCCATCCAGTCGTCAAGGTTTCTTTTGAAGAGGGCCAAAGAGGCACTCTGCTTGACATATATGGACAGTCTATTTCAGAGTCTAGGGAGTCTCTGGGTCAGGAACTTATCCCTCCACCATGTTTTGTTTATTGTGATGACAAAGTTTAGATCCCCAGAGCATGTGGTTCTGAGGGATTGAGATTTCTTTAAGTGTAGCATGACCAACAGCTTTGGGTTTGACATGGCCTTGTATGTTAAGCAGAGATCACCTCTGAGTAGACGACATGTGACAGGGTATAGCTGGAGTTTTTTAAGATGGTCAGTGTAGGGCATCTGCTTTAGGCCTGTGATTCTTTTAGTGGGGTATTTCTGCGGCCTTTCCAGTTGTTGCAGATGTCTTGAGAGGTACATAACAAATGGGACATTGTACTCTATAATGGATCTAATGAAGTATGAGTACAGTGGGACAATGACCTCCTTTTTTCTGGATGAAAAGCCCGTAGTGATGAGGTGTGCCACATAGAAGGATTTCCTGACTGTTGTGGCGATGTGGTTATCGAAGGTGAGACCACTGTCCACCTGTGTCCTTAAGTCTCTTATCACACTTTCAGTGTTTAGTGTACTGCCATCTATGTGGTAATTCACAGGTACATGTTTTTCCCAAAGAAGATAACTATACATTTCTTGGCATTGAGCTTGAGCCCATGGCTCTGACACCAAGCATCTGTTTCTGTAAGGCCCTTTTGTAGAGTATCCACATCATTTGGGGATTCAATAATGGCTCCCAGTTTGCAGTTATCTGCAAATTTTGTTAGCCAGAGTCCCTTCGTGCTGGTCTGTACTTCAGAGAAGTAGATGCCAAACAAGAGCAGTCCCAGGACTGAACCCTGAGGTACTCCACTTGTCAGTTGTCTGGAGCTGGACTCGGAGTCTGCTACTTTTACAGTGTGGGTTCTGTCAGTAACCCAGTTGGCAACCCATCGATTGACATAGGGATTAATGCCCAGCTTAGTAAGTTTATCTATGATTCCAGAGTGGGGGATGGTGTCAAAGGCCTTGGCGAGGTCCAGATTGACTGTGTGGACTGCCTTACCCTCATCCATAGCTCTGGAGACTGATTCAAAGAAGTCAATTAGGTTCAGGAGACAAGATCGGCCCTTCATGAACCCAAACTGGGTGGGGTCCAGTGTTTGAAGGTTGCCAATGTCTTTGTTTATAAGTTTCATGATAATACATTCCATGGCCTTGCAGATCAGGCTCGTCAGACTGATGGGGTGGTAGTTCCCGGGATAACTGTAGCTGTGCACCACTCAGTGGGCACGAAGCCTGAGGTGAGGCTATGATTAAACATGACACTAAGGTGAGGTGCCAGTTCATTTTGTAGTTCATGTAGTACACAGCACGGGATGTCATCTGGTCCCACGGATGCTGTATTCTTAGCTTTGGAGAGTGCGTTTTTTACCTGTGTGGCCATTATTACCAGAATTTGGCAATCTTCCAGTATTGAGATGGGCCATTTAGGGGGAGAGAGGGGGATGAAGTTGGCACTGAATTGATCTGCCAGGATATTGGCAATATCCTTGGGATCAGTATATTTAATTACATTCTGTTGTAGCTCAAAGCAGATCTGAGCATTGCCATTTAGATTCTTGACATAGTTATAGAATGCCTTGTGGTTGTCTTTGGAATCTTTGGCAATTTTATTTTCATAACTAGCTTTGGAGGATTTTATGAGGGACCTCAGCTTCTTACTGAGGCTGGTAAGGGAGTTTTTTGCATCCTGGGATTTTCCTCTTTTCTGCAGCAGTTTCTTCCTTTTGTTGTAAAGTTTGTTTATGGCAGGGGACCACCAGATTGGCTTCCTTTTTTTGGAGGAGAGCATCTTGGTTCTATTTGGGATGGCACAATTCATACATAAGTGAATGCGCTCGTGCAGTGCCTTAGTGTAGGATTCAGCAGTCAAACTTTCAGTTATCCAGAAGTTGCAGGATAGTAGCCACAGATGGGCTGTCACACCACAAGAGGACTTGAGGTACAAGCTGTTGAATATCATCCCTCATCAGCACACTCCTGGCCTGATAGCCAAAGGTGAATCAGATACCAGAGCCCAGATCAAGGTGACTGCTTCAGCATCATTCAATGCACCCAACATAGTAATTCATGTATGTAAGGCAGGTCTGGATGAGGAGACTGCATAGCAGTTGTCTTCAAGCAGGGGTCTAGGGCAGTCTGTTGCATGACTGTGTAGGCAGTGGCACTTAAACCTCCCAAGCAGTCTGTTTCTGCTGAAGGATTTCAATCCTACCATGTGCCCATTGTGGCAAAGTCACTTCACCCATAGGATTATAGAGGACATACTATGACAGTCTTATTGCTATCCACTACATACTACCTTAAAAATACAGTGAAGTCCAAGGTACCAGTGATGGATGGCACCTTTCTGACAAAGTCAGTAGTGTGCAAGCAGCAATACTCCATATATGAGTAAATGAGAGAGGTCTTTGGCTGTACAAAATTCCTGCCACTAATGGTAACCCTCATGACACATAACAGTAAGGCGGTATAATATCCCATTTGACAACCTGTCTGACTTAGCAGAAGTGATGGATGAGAGGTACATCATTTGTGACTGTGAGAATGCAGACATAATGAACATATGGCAGTACTTCCTACAGGCCAAGATGAAGGGCTGTAATTTCCTACTGCGCCAAATCTTATGGCTCCAATTTCAACAGCAGTTCCTTATGGGGAAGTACAGGATGAAGGCAGCATTTGTTTCCAGACATTTTTGATACTCTTCCTGGCATACATTCTACTCAGTATGGTCAGGACTTATACAAGTTGCTGTGCTGAATACTTACACACAAATTAGCACCAATTCTTGCATTCTTCAGTGAGAACTGCAAACTTGGGAAGCCCGAGAAATATGTCATGAAGCATGCCCTGCAATCAAGTGTACACCTGCCACTCAAATATGCTGTCTCCTAGAAAAATCCATAAACTGTTAGAGGTAGACAACCAAATGCGCACAATATGGTAGAATCTTGGCATAGATACCAGTGTTTTCAACTGTCAAAAATGGTCATCATCATCTGGGATATATATTGGGTATTCAGCAGGAGAAGCAGGACCTCCTCAACATTTTAAGGGAGTACCATCTGTTGCCATATACACTCTCCCAAGTACCAAAGGATGAAAGCCAGAGCTGACAGTCTGCATCGAGCTGCACTAAAACACCACACAAGCTTGAAATCTGTCTACAAGCAATTGCACACAATCGGTCTGAGTGATACACATAAGCAAGTATTATTTGAAACTGGCATAATTCATAGGTTCATAGGTAGGTACTAGGCTATCGGCTCAAGGGCTTAAGTAAGCCTAGCCAACAAGGTTCCCTGGCTTACTCCACCCACGAAAGTTAATTTCCTGTGCCCCTGTTGAGCAGAGCCACATAAGTGACCCTGGGGTATATTTCCTATTTCCCATCCACTCATCAAGATTTTTCTTGAAGAGTGCTAATGAGGAACTTTGCTTGACATAGATGAGTAGCTTGTTCCAGAGTATAGGAAGTCTCTCAGACAGGAATCTATCCCTCCAGCATGTCCTGTTTATTGTGGTGACAAGGTTTACATCCCTAGACCATGTAACTCGGAGGGATTGGGATTTCTTTAGGTGTAGCATGTCCAACAGCTCTGGGTTTAACATAGCTTTATATGTTAGGCAGCGATCTCCTCAGAGTGGGCGATATGCTACAGAGTAAAGCTGGAGTTTTTTGAAACGGTATGTGCAGGGCAACTGTTTGAGGCCAGTAATCCTCTTTGTGAGGTACATCTGTGGCCTTCCCTGCTGCTGCAGATGTTTTGTGAGGTACATTCCAAAAGGGGCATTGTACTCTATAATGGGTCTAATGAGTGCTGAGTTGAGGGGCACAATGACCTCTTTTTTCCTGGATGAGAACCCTTATGTGATGAGGTGTGCCACATAGAAGGATTTCCTGACTACTGTGGTGATGTAATTATCAAAGGAGAGACTACTGTCCACCTGGGTCCCAAGGTCTCTTATCACACAGTCAGCATTAAGCAGACTGCCGTTTATGTGGTAGTTCATGGGTACAGAGTTTTTACCAAAGGGGATGACAATGCACTTTTTGGCATTAAGCTTGAGGCCAAGTCTCTGACACCAGGCATCTGTCTCAGTGAGGCCCTTCTGTAGGATGTCTACATCATTTGGGGACTCGACTATGGTTCCTAGTTTGCAGTCATCTGTGAACTTCATTAGCCAGAGGCCTTCTGTGTTAGCCTGTACTTCAGAGAAGTAGATACCAAACAGGAGAGGTCCCAGGACTGAACCCTGTGGTACTCCACTTGTCACTGGTTTGAAGTCAGATTTTGAGTCTGCAACTTTTACAGTGTGAGTTCTGTCAGTGAGCCACTTGGCAACCATCCTGTGATGTAAGGATTTATACATAGTTTAGTGAGTTTAGCTATAATTCCAGAATGGAGGATGGTGTTGAAAGCCTTGGTGAGGTCAAGATAGGCTGTGTTGAACCACCTTACCATCATCTATGGCTTTGGTAACTGCCTCAAAGAAGTCAATCAGGTTCAGAAGGCATGATCTGCCTTTCACAAACCCGAACTGGTTGGGGTTCAGAGTTTGGAGGTTACCAATGTTTTCGTTTATGAGTTCCATGATGATACGTTCCATGGTCTTGCAGACCAGGCTCATCAGGCTAATAGGGTTTTAGCTTCCAGGATCAGTGGTGGTTCACCCTTTGTGGAGTGGGATAACTGTTGCTGTGCACCATTCAGTGGGTACAAAGCCTGATGTGAGACTATGATTGAACATGGTGCTTAGGTGGGGAGCCAGTTCATTCTGACGTTCATGTAAAACGCAGCCTGGGATGTTGTCCGGTCTCATGAATGCTGTGTTTTTGGTTTTAGATAGCGCAGCTTTTACTTGCATAAATGTGATTACAGGGACTCTACATTCTTTCTGTATAGATATAGGCCCTTTAGGGGGTGGGGGTAAAGTTAGCACTGAACCTATCTGCCAGCATGTTGGCAATATCAGTTGGTTCTGTAATTTTCGTACCGTTGTGCTGTAACTCAGAGCAGATCTGGGTGTTGCCATTGAGATTCTTGACATAGCTTTAGAATGTTTTGTAGTTGCCCTTCGAAACAGTGGCAATTTTGTTTTCATAGCTAGCTTTGGAGGATCTTATAAGGGATCTCATCTTTTTACTGAGGCTGATCAGGGAGCTCCTCCACTCATGGGATTTTACTCTCTTTTGCAACAGTTTCTTCCTTCTGTTGTAGAGTTTGTTTATGGTAGGGGACCACCAGATTTTCTTCCTTTTTTTGGAGGATAGCATCTTGGTTATGTTTGGGATAGCACGATCCATGCACTCGTGTACGTGCTTATAGAGTGCATTTGTGTAGGATTCAGCAGTTGTAACTGTACTGTCCATCTGCATGGGTGTCATGAAGTTCACCACTTCTGTCTTAAGAAGCATGAAGTTGGCTTTGGAGAAATTTTTTACCATGGTTTCCTTAATGGTGGGTGGGGCAGGATGTGGATATCTAGGGTTATTAGCTTTTGGTCATATCTAACCAACGAGGAGTTGACTTCAGGAGTGGAACACCAGTCACTCATGTTCGTAATGACTAGGTCTAGGATATTGTTGCCCCTAGTGGGAGTGTGGATAAGTTGATCCAGGGCATTAGAATTTATGAATTCCAGAAAGCATTGAGTGAAGGAGTTGGTACATGAGTAGTTTTCCCAGTTAATGGTGAGATAGTTGAAATCACCCATTATTAGGGTGTTTGATTGAACCCTAATATTTTCCAGTATATCAAGAAACGAGGAGTGGGAATCCTGGGGGGTGGTGGGGGATCTGTAGCAAGCTACAATTTGGATTGAAGTTTTGCCCAGAGTTAGTTGCACTTGGATAACCTCAGATGCATTATGCTGCGCAACTAGCCTGGAGGTGTGGATATCCTTAATGAATATGGACACACTTCCGCCTTTGGTGTTCTGGTCCAGGTTACATGGCCAAAAAGTGTGGCATGAGTTATAGCCTGGTAATGCAGGGGTGCTCTCTAAAGCCTTGAACCAGGTCTCGGTCACTGCACAGATATTGATGTTCTCCATTTTAAGGAGTGCCTCAAGTGAGTGCATTTTGAGATTTAGACTTCTAGCATTGAGTAGTATTACCCTCAGTTTTTGATTGCCTGTTCCTGTTACGGTGGTGAATTTGTCATTTGAACTTTGCCTAAAAAAGGCACTATAGGGGCGGCAAGACCCTTAGCCAGTATCCAGAATCCCAGGGGCGACAGGTGCAGGCATTCTCTGGCAAAGCACCGTGGTCTGTTGACCATGTGGTCCCAAGAAGACAGATACTGGATCCCCTTAGAATGACACCAGAAGCTTAGCCAATTGTTGTAGTCAATCATTTTGTCCTTGTACTGCAGTATCATTCTGAGCGATGGCAGGATGCTACTCAGGGCTAAGGTCATACCTGCCTGGGCTACAAGATCGGAGAGCTCTTCCATGTCTCTTTTTATGTAGTCCAGGGAGGTACACCTCAGATCATTCACACCAACACGGACAATGACAGAGTTATATTTGTACTTGTTGTGGAGTGACCTGAGTGCATGGGTTAGGTGGTGGATCCTGGCACCCGACAGGCAGCTGACAGTAACCTTCTCCTTGTTTAGTCTGGTGAGTGGGACATCATTGTGCCTGACTATAGAGTCACCTATAACTAGTGTGTTGTGTATGTTGTTTTGCCTTATGGGCTGTGGTTTATTGTCACACTGAGTCTGTGAGCTATGTGTCATTTGGGTTGTGTTGAGGGGTAGATGTTTCATGTGTTTCTGCTTTGGAGGTCTCTTTTGCTTGAGCAGATTATTATTGAGAGCCTCCATGAATGTTTTTGTGTTTCTATGTGTGGATTTTGGTGGTATAGGTTTAGTAGGACTATGTGATGAGTGTAGTGTGGTGCAAGTGTTTACCTTCTCCTCTTGACTGTCAGGTTCAGCCTTGATTTGAGAGAGCTTTACCTCCAATTTGGCTAGATAAGTGCATCTCTCACAGGTTGTAGTGTTGGGTGGTAGGAGGATAGGGTTGTCTGTGTACATGAGGCAATTGCTACATTGCCCCAAGATGCCCGGATTCATCAGATAGACAGGAGAGAACACTGGGAGCTGACCCTTGGACATGCCTGAATAAAAAACTACTTTCCTCTAGACAGGTGAGGAAAGTGAGTATAAGAGCTGTTTTTCTCTAAGCAAGTGAGGAAAGTAAGTACAAAAACTGTTTTCCTCTAGGTAAAGAGGAAGGTTGAGTGATGTAGTAATCTGTAGCTTATTTAGTGCTAACAACAAGTTCTGAACAAGTGCTAAGCACGATTAAGCAAACTGAAGTGCTAAAACTAAGAATCTGTACCTAGATCCTGTGGTAGCTAGACTACCTAGTGCTTACCACTCCCACTGATAAACTAGAATGCTTCCCCCCAACACAGAAAGGCTTGTGGGGCTCAGAAATTTACAAATAGTCCTGGATAAATTAAATCTGTATCTGGACTAGACTAGTTACAGGAAAGATGGGAAACAAGCACAGACATGGGCTTTTAAACCAGAAAGTTGAAAGAAATGGAAAAACTTCCCAAATGGCCAACAAACTACAATTTCTGGGCCAGAAACCACTCTTATGGTAGATAGGCTACCTAGTGCTTACCATTCCCACTGATAAGCTAGAAGGCTTCCCTCCAGCACAGAAAGGCTTGGGGGGCTCAGAAGCTTACAGGTAGTTCTGGATACAGCAAATCTGTATCTGGACTAGACTAGTTACAGGAAAGGTGGGAAACAAGTGCAAACATGGGCTTTTAAACCAGAAAGTTGAAAGAGATCGAAAAACTGCCCAAATGGCCAATAAACTACAATTTTTGGGCTAGAAACCACTCTTGTGGTAGATAGGCTACCTAGTGCTTACCACTCCCACTGACAAACTAGAATGCTTCCCTCCACCACAGAAAGGCTTTGGGGGCTCAGAAGCTTACAAACAGTCCTGGTTATAGTAGATTTGTATCTGGACTAGACTAGTTACAGGAAAGGCAGGAAAGAAGCTTAGAACTTTTTTTGAAAAGTGAAAAGGGAGAAAAGAGAAACAGAAGATAATTCAAAATTAAAGACCTAAGTGGCTTGCCCTTCACAAATGTTCTCTCTGTATTAGGTAGAATGAGCTAGTGACACTAGACTGGAATAGAGCTGTGATAGAGCTGAACAAATTGGACTGGTAGCAGTGTCTGAAGTCAAAATATGATCTCACTGTACTTGGTTGAGTGAGTAAATGAGATAGACCCAGGAGGAGTGCTTAAACACAAATTTACAGGAGGGGTGGGCAATTCCAAAGCCACCAAAATTAATACCAGAACAAAAACAGGGAGGGAGGGCGGGAAACTAACTGCAGAGAGAGAGAGAGAGAGAGAGAGAGTGACCACAGTATTCTATAAAACAATTTATCGAGTTTAGGTGTAAAATCAGAGTTACATATCTGTGATACCCAGGTAATGTAAATCAGAGTTACATACCTGTGATACCCAAGTAATGTAGATCAGAATTACATATATGTGATACCCAGGTAATGTAAATCAGAGTCACATACCTGTGATACCCATGTAATGTAAATCAGAGTTACATATCTGTGATATCCAGGTAATGTAAATCAGAGCTACATACCTGTGATACCCAGGTAATGTAAATCAGAGATACATGTCTGTGATATCCAGGTAATGTTTTAATGTCAGAAGGCTTGAAACCAGATGTTGAAAAGATCAGAAATGTGTCTGTGCCAGCACCACTACCATACAACCATTTTCTGTGTATGTTAGAGTACCTTTCAATGTTTACTCTAAATCTGTATGAAAGTAGGGTACCAATGTGGAAATTACTGCAACAGAATATGACATTGTATTGAGATGAAGAGGAAGAATAAAGTATTCAACTGTTTAGACAATTACACTGAAATACTTTGATGTAAAGACACCAGTAATATTGCAAGCTGATTATTGCTGGAATGATACTGGTGTACTGATTCTGCAAGAAGAGAATCTGGTTCCATATGATTCTACACAATATGCTGATTTTCATCATAGATATGCTTAGAAAGAGAATGAGCATTTTGCAATTGTGTATAACTGTGAAAACTTTCTTCAGTATATTAATGGAAAAAAGCATCACCCATATTTGGAAAGAATAATGTTATGCTTTCTGTAACTTAACCTGAAACCAAGTTGTAGATCAGGGTGTGTGTTTTGACTTTAAGAAGCATTTCAAAGTGAGGGCACGTGCATATAAATAGACAGCACACATAGGCAGCAGTGACATTTAACAGCCAGAGTGTTAACATGTATGAGTGCAGTAGTCAGTCTGTTTATAAGTTTATTTAAGTTTAAGGTACTAAGCCTCAATTCTGATGTGTTTGTATGTAATAAAGCTACTTCAACTGAACCCACAACTGTTCTGCTGTTTTATCCTGACCAGACAAGTGACATGGTGACAGAAGTGGCATGCCTGAATGACATGGTGTCAGAACCAGGATGTCTGAGCAACAAGAAGCCAGAAAGAAGACAGAAGTCGAGCTGTGAGGTGCACAGTTAGACATGGAGGTATATAGAGGAATGGCTCATCCCAACCAGCTCAAACAATTGAAAAAGGCCAGAAACGAATTTCAGGTAAGTAAAATGTGCATAAATGATTTATTTTGTAAAGAAAATAATATGAAGCATTATCAAAGCACAAAATGCATTATTAATCAAACAAAAAGCACAAAACACGTTATTACTCAAATGAAAAGCACAAAACACATTATTGATTAAACAAAATGTTCAAAACCATGATATTTTATAAAGTTATTCAAAATACTTATGAGAGCATTCAGAATTACTTCTGCTTTCCATAATGAACATGTTAAATGTAAAGCAATCACAAGAAAAGTATAATGACCATTATGAAAGTCAAACAAACATAACAAGTACAATAAAAGGGCAAAATGAGCATGGAAAAGCAACGTGACTGCATTTTCTCAGTAAACAACCATGTTTTTTTATATGAGCTACTATTTTGCATTGACTACAGCTATTCAAAGTATAACGAGAGTTGTTCAAGTATCTCAGAGTGTGCAAAGTGTTTGCAGTGTGTGCTTTATTACAGTACAATTATTTCAGAGTTTACTGTGTGCAAAGTACAGTTAATTCGCAAAGTACAGTCATTTCAAAAAGTTTCTTGTGTTGTGTACAGTTCATTCGAAAAGTGCAGTCATTTCAAAGTGTTTCTTACACAGTACAGAGTTATCAAAGTACAGTCATTTCAAGAAGTTTCTTGTGCTATGTACAGTTCATTCACAAAGTGCACTCATTTTGAAGTGTTTCTTACACTGAGTGGTTTTGCAAATTACAGTGATTTTTAAAGAGTTTATTGTGCTACAAAAACGTATTCTGCAAAGTGCAGTTATTTTAAAGTGTCTGTTATGCTGTTGAGCATAATTACAAGTTTCTGGCATAGATTTCTGACATATATGTGTGTATGTTCGTACATAATTCCAAGGGTCTTTATTACCATGTGTTGGCATGGCGGAGGCATTTCACAGACCCAGTCCACTTGTGTTTGATCATAATATTGCAGAGGATTGGAGAGTATTTGAGCAGGAATACAATATTTTCATGCAAACACCTTTTTCTGATAAAGATGTATGTACAAGGGCATTTATTCTGCTTTATCTAGCAGGGTCAGAAGATATTGAAAGAGAGCGTTCATTTGTGTATGCACCAGCAGTATAAGCAGAAGAAGGGGAAAACCGTCATACTGTTGTACAAGCTGAATCAAGGGAGGAACCTGAGTGCTTGAAATGTAAATTTAGGGAAATGTGTTACCCCCAGACAAATGTTACATTGGAGAGGCACTTATTTTACACAACAGATCAAAAGCCAGGAGAAACTTTTGCAGCTTTCATTACTGATTTAAGAAACAAAGCTAAAACGTGCAGATTTGATGATTTGAAAGATGAATTGATAAAAGACAGGCTTGTGTGTGGTGTCAGTAATGTTGCAGTAGGCAAGATTTTGATTCAAGATAGTGATTTAACATTGAGCAAAGCTATACAGAGTTGTCAAATATACAAGCTTACAGAAAGGCACACAAATATGCTTGCAAGTGATAGGAGCATGGTTTCAGCTGCTTCTAGAGCAAACATAGACAGCATGCAGCACGTGGCTATCAGAAATATTTTACATTTGTTTAATGGGATAGTCTGACTGGCCAGCATGTCCTTTTTCAGCAGAGGCCTGAGGAGAAAACCTCCGCACAGAGAACTACAAAAGGCAAAACATAATTAACAAAAAATACTTAACATAGAAGAGATTAACAAATAGTAGCCTATGAGGCAGCAACATTAAAAACAAGATATACAACTGGACACAGTGTATCAGTTTACAGAGATTGATACCAGCAGTTCTGTACAAGTAAACATACAACTAATATAAAATGTACTTGACATACAAGGTGACAGAAAAAAAACATCGAGTCATATTTGTGCAATTTTTGTTGCTTATTTGAGTTCCCACCTGAGTGGGTGCTTATAAGTTAATAGCAATAATTTTTATTTATTTTTATTTTATTTATAGTTTGTTTGCCGGGATAGTCCCTTGGGCCATGAGGAGCCTGTTTTCAATGGAGTCCGGGGGAGAAAAGCTCCAGAAAATTACAAATTTTCGATTTAACATAAGAGTAAGTTATTAGAGAAATGTAATGTGCACAAATAAAGCAAAATTAAACAAATAGAAAACACATATTAGTAGAGTGCATATATTAGTACAATGCAAGAAGAGCAATATTTACAGTCAAAGTTTTTAACTGTTTAACATATTAGCACAATGCAATAACAGAAACAGTCTAAATTTTTTTAACAGTTATGCTAATTCATGCAGTTAATTTCTAGGCTACTGAACTGTACCATTCTAGGAGTTATGCTAATTCTTACAGTTTATTAGGGGTACAAAACAATGGGAGGCTATTGTGAATTATAGCTTATAGAAAGTAGCTATAGTGTAGGGAGATTATGTGGGGTGGGAGCAAGAGCATTCCCATAGTGAAGTTAGGTGTGTATGAAGTAAGGTTTTGAATGAAGAGAGCCTGCTGGTGGTGCGTATGAGAGGTGGGAGGGAATTCTAATGGCGTGCTAGAGAGAAGGACAGATGTTTGCCTGGTGGACCGGCAGGTTTATGCAGTTCAATTAGATTTTGGGAATTAGATCTCAAAAGTCTATTTGGTTGGTGCATTTTAAAGGTGGTGGCAAGAGAGGGACAGAGAGAAAGAGGGTTAAAATAGGTTTGTGTGCTTGGACAAGTTGAATATAGATGAGGTAATTGGACAGCTCAAGCAAATTCAGTTGGTGTAGGGCAGTGCAGTGATGGGAAGTGGATCTATGGCCGGTTGCAAATTTTGTTATTTTATTAAATCAAGAGGAGAGTTTAGTCTTGAGGGAGGATTGCAAGTTAGTAAGGATAGAGGCATCGTATAGGAGGTATGGGATAAGGTAAGTGTTGGAGAGAGTGAGCCTAGTGAGGGAGAGATGTAATGGTTGTGGCAGTAAAGCATGCTTATTTGTGTGTTTTTTTTGATATTTACTTGTAGATGATTATCAAACTTTAGATGGTCATCGATCAGGACTTCTAGTAGTTTAGCATTAGAGACTATTTCGAGAGGAGTATTATTTTGAGTGGTGACTGAGAATGAGGTTTTATCTAGGGTGGTGGTTTTGGAAGCAGTAACTATCGTGAGTTTAGTTTTAGTAACATTGAGTGCTAGATGGTTGTCCATCATCCATTGCTCAGTGAAGGAGAAGGCATCTTGGGTTAATTTAACTAGGGTGTGTATAGAAGAGGTAGAGCAGATTATTGCTGAATCATCAGCATATTGGACAAGGTTGGCATTTGGGATGGCTTGGTAGAAATCGTTTATGAATATATTAAATAGAAGGGGGCCTAAAATTGAACCCTGGGGGACACCTGTGGGAGTATTCAGAAAAGGGGAGGTGTTTTTTTTCCATCTGACTGCATGTTTCCTGTTTGAGAGGTAACTGATAAATCAGTTAATAGAGGAGTGGGAAAGATTTAGTTTAGAGAGTTTAGTGAAAAGAAGGTTATGTGAGATAGTGTCAAATGCCTTAGAGAGTTCAAGGAAGAGAGTGGACACAATGTGGTCAGTGTCACAGGCCTTATTAACTGTTTCTAGGAAGGAGAGGAGAGCTGTGGTAGTGCTGTGGCTGGGTCTGAAACCATGTTGAGTAGGGGTTAGAAGTTGTTTGTTTATGAGGTAAGGTAGAAGTTGTAGATGGATGCATTTTTCGAGAAGTTTAGAAATGAGGTATAAGATAGCGATAGGTCGAACGTTTGTGATATTATTGTGATTACCACCTTTATGGAGTGGAACAATAAAGGCCTTTTTCCACAGCTGGCGAACTTGACATTCAGCAATAGATCGATTTATAAGAATGCAGATGGGAAAAGCTATGCCTTCTGCGGCAACTTTTAAGAAATATGAGAGTATATCATCAGGAGCATTGGAGCTGGGTTTCAATGTTAGAAGAAGTTTTTTTATGGTGGCTGTAGGGATGGGGTTGAAGGAGAAAGGAGGAGGTTGGGAGCAGGAGATGCTAGGGGAGGGATGGATAGGTGGAAATAAGGGTGGGGAAGCTGAATGGGAAGTGAAGGATGAAGTAAGTTTACTTATATAATCGATAAAGAACGTGTTAAATTGGGTGGCTAAGTCCAAGTCAGAGGCATCTGGATCAGGGCAGAGATTTTCTTTTTTTCCAGGGTTGAGGAAGGAGGAGATTTCATGCCCAAATTTTTTGGGGTTGGTGTTATGGTTGGTTTGGAGTGTAGAGAAGTAGGCTTTGTGGTCTGAGATAAGTTTTTTTACTTTGTTACAAAGTGTTTTAAATTCATTAAGAGTAGTGATTTTTATTTTTGGAGTAGCGTTTCCAGGCTTTATCCTGTAATTGCATGGCTAGTAAGGTTTTTTTGGTTAGCCAAGGTACAGGATTGTTTCTTATGCATTTTGTTTTCAGAGGGGCAAGGGAGTCAACCAAGTTGAGGAAAGTTGAGTTAAAGTAGGCAACAGCATTTTCTAAAGGGAAGGGTTTTTAGTGGGTTCCAGTTAATTTTTTAGTGCATTTGAGAATGTGCTACGATTAAAGTTTTTAGACACTGAGTGAAGGTGTAGATATGAGTTAGTTGTATGGAGGAGGGAAAATGGTGGGCAAAAGTGGGAAAGTGGTCACCTAATGGGTCGGGCAGAGTGCCACTATCAGAGATGTAATGTGGATGAGAAACAAGAATCCAGTTCAGGGTGCTTCCAGTAAGGAAGTTCTTGGAAGGCATAGTTATTGAGTTTATATTAAGTGAGTCTGTAGGAGATTGAATTGTTGACCAGTTAATATTAAC
The DNA here is from genome assembly GCF_019279795.1 of Protopterus annectens. Taxonomy (NCBI): domain Eukaryota; kingdom Metazoa; phylum Chordata; order Ceratodontiformes; family Protopteridae; genus Protopterus; species Protopterus annectens. The sequence goes on from NC_056733.1 coordinate 1,121,904,318, forward strand.
ATCACCCAGGATTATAGTTTCATTAGTGATGTTGTTAGAGAACCAAGAGAGAATATCTTCAAGGTCTGAGATATTGCCTCCAGGAGGGATATAAAGGGAGACTATGCATATAAGTTTATGTCTATTTATATGAAGTAGGGCTGGAATTAGTTCTGCCTTGTCAAATTTGGGAATAGGTTTGGTAAAGGGGGTAACCAAGTAGGCTGATGAGTAGAGGAGAACGATTCCCCCCTCCTTTTTTATGAGTTCTATCTTTCCTAATTATGGAGTAGTTGGGTGGTGTTAGTTCAGTGTCTTTTATATGGGGTTTGAGCCAGGTTTCTGATATGGCCAGAATATCGGGTTGGTTATGGAGAAGCCAGGCATGGAGGTTAGGAATTTTGTTGCACATGCTCTGAGCATTTAGAGCTGAGAAATGGAGGGGGTTACCAGTTGTGAGAGGAGGATGGGATTGGGAGGTTGAGATGTGTGGGGGAGAAGGGCCAGGGTTTGGGTGAATGTCACCAGAGAGAAGGATAGAGATGAGATGACAGAAGAGATATTTGAGTTGCTTGGTATGTAATCTGTGGGTTGTAAGCTTTAGGGGGGATGTGGCTAATATAGATGTGAGTAGAGTTTTTGGGGTTAGGTAAGAGTTTGTAGGTGAGCATACTATTATTGAAGGGGTATAGACTGGGTGATATGCAGGTTGAGGAATATGTGTGCATCATGGAGACTGGGTTAGTTGTATGAAATGGGAGTGGGTGACTTGCACTGAGAGGTTGGGTGAGATAGGCTAGGTAAGATATGGTAATAAGTAGTAGTATTTCAGTTAGACGTGAAAGAGGTTTGGTAGACATGATGACTATTCAGGATATAATGGGGAGTGTGTTTGGGATTAAGTAAATATTAGTAAAAATTTAAAGTATGGGTTTAGGTACCTGAGAAGGTAATACGGATAGTTTGTGTTAATGTGGTAGGAAGTTTTGGCATAGGAGGGGTGGGTTATAATGTCACATATTCAATGTTAGAAGCTATGTATGAGATGTTTGGGTTGTTTACTGGGTATGTTTCTATTGGGTAGTCGCTACTGTGTGTGAATGCAAATGTATTGTAGATAGGTAGTAATTTGTAATGGGAGGAGTTAGTTATAATTACTTAAGCAGATTTGGTGGTTTGAACTCTGGTGAGTGTGGCTTGGTCAACCTAGTAACATCACAGCTAACACTATTTTATCTAAATTTAAACAAACACTAAAAACTCACCTTATTACTACATGGTTCTGCCCCTGTTCTACCCCAGATTAAGAATTTCCAGGTAGTGGGGGTGGGGTGGGATATGAGGGCAGGGAGGGGAGCAGAGCAAGCCCAAGTGTAGCAAGGGGGAACGGAGCAGGATGATTTGATTTTAAGAAACAATCAGAACTGACCAAGGACTTCTCTGAAGCTGTAAGTCATTTCTTAACCATTTCTCAGGTGGAAGGACAGGATAACCTTGTATCAGTAGGCTACTGTGGTCTCAATTTAAATTAACAAACACACAGTATTTGATCAGTTATGGATAGTATTTGCTAACAGAAGGGAATAAAAGAGAAAATGGAAGATGAGTGTGAGTGTATGAGGGGGCTGCCTACAAGCCAAAGCAGAGTGCTCTCCAGGAGATAATGAATATTAGCTCAAACAGGTAGACACATACACAAAGTTAACTTTAGCTGTTTGTGTTTGCAGACAGTTCAGACCCGGACTGCGCTTTTCTTATAACAATGTATCCACTGGTCGGATAAAAGATAAAGGTGGTACAGCAGATGAATACTTAGAGTGGTGTTAGGTACAAAGTTAACTGTAGCTGTTTGTGTTTGCAGACAGTTCAGACCTGGACTGCGCTTTTCTTATAACAATGTATCCACTGGTCGGATACAAGATAAAGGTGGTACAGCAGCTGAATACTTAGAGTGGTGTTAGGTACAAAGTTAACTTTAGCTGTTTGTGTTTGCAGACAGTTCAGACCCGGACTGCGCTTTTCTTATAACAATGTATCCACTGGTCGGATAAAAGATAAAGGTGGTACAGCAGCTGAATACTTTTTAGTGGTGTTAGGTTGGAGAGACACTGAGCTCTTCATGGGGCCTGTAGCATAAATCAACAGTAAAGTCAGAAATAGTAGTGTTAGTATGAAGAAAGGTTATCTAAGAGTAGTGGGAAATTCTTAATCTGTGGTAGAACAGGGGCAGAACCATTTAGTAATAAGGTGAGTTTTTAGTGTTTGTTTAAATTTAGCTAACGTAGTGCTAGATGTGATGTTACTAGGTAGAGAATTCCAAATCTTGGCAATATAATGTGAGTAGATGGATTCTCCAGCACGATTGTGGGGTCTATATTAAATCAGCAAACTCTTAACGATAAACCTCTCTTACAGATCTCAACAGCACACAAACGAGATTGATATTAAATCAGTGAATGCTTAAAATAGCGAACGCTGATTTATCGACCCTTTTAAAGCGAAAGCTTGAAATCCCGAAGACACAGAACAGCGATTTTTTTTTTCCCTGGGAAAAAAATTGCTGGTCCATTTTCAGGACGTTGTCATTTCCTCCACTGTGGTGCAATCTTGGAGTTGGTATATTTAAGTAGGGGGGGCACAGCCCCCCACATGGGGAGGTGTGGAAGGTGAAGCTCCCCTACTTTATTTAATGTTTTGAAGTTTTTTTTTTTTTGTGGTACAGCAGTTTTTTTCCCTGGGAAAAAAATCTCTGTTCCGTGTCTTCGGGATTTCAAGCTTTCACTTTTAAAGGGTCGATAAATCAGCGTTCGCTGTTTTAAGCATTCACTGATTTAATATCGATCCTGTGCTGAACGTGTGCTGTTGAGATCTGTAAGAGGCGTTTATCGTTAGAGTGCAGAATTCTGCTACAGGAATAAGGCTCTAGTAAACCTTGTAGTGATGGAGTATTTTCAAGATGATACAAGATTTTATAAGCCATGTTAAGGTGTAAGAGTTGGGGAAGCTCTAACCAGTTTAATTGTTTTAGGGCAGAGCACTGGTGAGATCTGAATGTAGTGTTTGCTGCATATCTAGCTATTTTATTGTAACAGGATTCTAGTTTTGCCAGTTCAGTTTTCCTGAGGTTTATAAGTATGGATGATGCATAAAGAAGAGTTGAGGTCAAATGAGTTTGGGCAATAGTTATTCGTGTTTTTCTCGAGATACTGTTTGTTCCTATAAAGAGTACCTAGTTTTATGTGGACTACTTTAATTGACTGGGATATGTGGATGTCAAATCTCAAATTGTTGTCTATTTCACACACCCAACAGTTTGGTGTGTGGCGAGGGGATAATAATACTGTTATTTGCAGAGTCAATTTGGAAAGATCCTGTGGGTATAGTACTTTTATTGGGATGGAACAGCGTGAGTTTTGTCTTATTGGGGTTTAAAATTAAGTTGGAGTTTGTTAGCCAGGATTCTATTTTGAGAAAAGTTGATCGAGTGAGTGTTTTTCAGTACTGTCATTACTAAGTTGAAACGTCATTTCTCAGTCCATGGTAGTGCACACCAAGTTATTTCTGGCAACAGTGCCCAGTTTACCAGTCAGCTATTTCAGAAATTTGCAAAATAGTGGGACTTTATCCATGTTACCAGAGTCCTGAGTACCCACAATCAAACGGCCTAGCTGAACATGCAGTACAAAGTGCAAAGCAATTACTAGAGAGGTCAAAGAGTGACAAAATTGATGTTTTTTTAGAATTTGCTTAATCTCAGAAAAATACCCCATGACAATTTACTTGTGACTTCTGTCTAGGCAAACAAGAGCAACCTTGCCTATCAGTTCCAGTTTGTTGGTGCCTAATGCTAGAAACACCAGAGCAATCAAAGCCCAACTATTCAAAAAGTGTTCATTCCAGAAGTCCAACTATGATAAAATGAGCAGACTTCTTCATCCATTAAAAGAAAGAGATAGTGACAATGCAAATGGCAGAAAGTTTTGATCAAATTGGTCAAGTGAGAGCTATATGTGCCGAGCCGAGAGCTTACTTAGTAGAACCTGAGGGTATAGAATACAGAAGAAGTCGCAGGCATCTTTTTCTGGTGTCTGAATCGATATTGTAGCATTGTAGCCGTGATACAGACTCTAGATGTTAGAGCAATCCAGAAGATGTTCTTGTTGAAGGACACGTCTCAGCACCTATTCCCATTCCTGAAGATGTCCCAGATGTCCCTGAACTTGAACATTCATTAAAGGCAGTCCCTGTTGCTAAACCCAGTCCTAATTTTTATATCATATGATCAGGTCATATTTTGCAGACCTAGTGTAAAATACACAGTAACCTGGAAATGATTGTTTCACTTGTAATTAGTTCTGTATAATTGCATGTCAATGATTATTGTCATTATTAATGCATATGACTTATTTCTCAAGGAGGGAGGATGTGGATCAGAGTGTGTGTTGTGACTTTAAGAAGCATTTCAAAGTGAGGGCACATGCGTATAAATAGAGAGCACGTGCAGGCAGCAGTGCCATTTTGAGTGAACAGCCAGAGTATTAACATGTATCAGTGCAGTAGTCAGTCTGTTTATAAATTTATTTAAGTTTCAGTTACTAAGCCTCAATCCTGATGTGTTTGTATGTAATCAAGCTGCTTTAATGGAACCTAAAACTGTTCATCTGTTTTATCCTAATCAGATGAGTGACACAAGTTACAATCTGAAAGGTTAGATGCAAGTAGCAGATAATGCTGAGTCATTAATACTTACAGGAGTAGAATGATCACCTGTTCAGAAATTACCTGAAGGTTAGCTGTGTAATAATGCAATGTTCCCATAACTATAAATAAGCTTGGAGAGTTTCACAAATGTTCTGATGAGATTGCAACAAGAAGCTGCCAGGAAGGGTTGTACAGAACAAAGAAGTGATGATCGTTTTCATAAGAACAGCAGATAAACTGTATATCTGTTTTTTTTTTCTTTGAAGTAAAAAAAATGATAGTCCTGAATCAGATGAAAAAAGAAATGTTTTAAAAAATTTGAATCTCGTTCAAGGGAAGTCAATTATAAAGAAGGATCATGTGATACGTTAGCCAGTGCAAATAGAAGAAGTAGTTGAAAGCTGTGCTGTGTATAATCTGTATCACAATAATAATCCATTAAATCCAGTGTTATCACATTCAGTACTACTGGTACCATCTTTCTAATATAAAGAGACTATCGACTTGGTGTATAATGATTTTTTTCTAAACGTTT
>NC_056733.1:1121914532-1121924532 GCF_019279795.1 Protopterus annectens
AAGGCCTCTGATTGATGGCAATGAAGAACAGCCCACCTCCAGACCTACACAGACAGACTACAACAGGTCAGGCAGTGGGATATTAGTTATGAAGGGTAAGAAGTCTGAAACTGAAATGTAGGTCAATAAAACCTAAGATCTGTACTCCGCTGATATGCCTCTAGTCTGCATGATAGGTCAGAATACAGAATGAAATGGAGTACCTGAAATAACAGTACAGTAATAGCAAATGTGTACAGTTGTTAAGTGTGCCCCCCCCCAATCCTATGTAGAAATGTAGTAACATGTATGTGTAGGTTTAATAACAGTGGACCACAGATTACCTGAGCCGGCCAAAGTAGCAGGATAGATTGTAGCATGTGTACAATATGCAGGGCTGCATGTGTTAGGTTGGTGTGCGTTGTATATTGTGTGAGAGTGGTTAGCATGTAGCATGGTGAGGTTTGTCCAGGTGGCTATTGGCCAGTACTGCTGATGACAGGGCCAAGTTCTCACAACTGCAGTGCCAAACACAATGCATCCCAGCAAAACACATTCCAGCAGTAAGCCATAGTAAATGTTTGGATGTAATATCTGTCACCATCTCAAACCAGAAAATACAGTTTTAAAGGGACGCTCGAGTGTAGCAATATAGAGCAGCTGAAATTAGCTAGATTAGAAATTAATAAAGACCATTTCTCTTTACTTCAAAAAGGTATTAAGTTTGTTCCTAGTTGTAAGGGTGACATTTCCAACATTATTATGGACTTTAAATTATACACTAGGAAGTTAAACTTGAGCTTCCTGTTTAAGGATACTGCTGTAGTACCCAAACCTTTGAACTTTAAGCAAAAACGTTGTTTTAACCCCCCTTTACATCCTACAATTTCTTCCTTTGAAAAAGTATGTATACAGATTTACGAAACGTAGCACAACTCCAAACATAAACGTTATAACCTCACTTACAAGGAGAATCAACCTCCTAAAGGAACTTCGTGGGAACACCAATCTGAGATTCATGAAACCAGATAACGGGGGTGGGATGGCTATTGTGGATAGGATGGATTACATTGATAGAATTTATAGCATGTTACAAGATGATGACAAGTATGAGATGTCTTCCATTAATGAAATAAATGTAGCCCAAAAGAAGATTCAGTTAGTTTTGGAAGATTCACTATTCCAGGGTGCAATTAATGAAGACATTTTTCAATTCTTGTACAATGAACATCCTAGAATAGCCATTATGTTTAGTATTCCTAAAACCCACAAAAATATTACTGACCCCCCTTACAGATTGATTATAAGTTCAGAGAACAGCATGACTTACCCAATGGGGATTTCCGTAGAAAGAATGGTCCGGGCGAACCTAAAGAATATAGATTACATATTACAAGACTCATGGGATTTTCTAGGTAAAATTAGGGAAGAATATTACCATGAAGCAAACATTTTTTCTACTATTGATGTATTTACTTCTATACCCCACACTGAGGGTTTCAACCTATTCCACGAAGCCTTATTGGAATTTTGTAATTTGAGTAACACTTTATTCAATTTTGTAATGGTCCTTATGGAAATTATTTTAAAGAACAATTTCTTTATATTCAACGGGGAATATTATAAACAGACAAAAGGGGTTTCCATGGGTATCAGCTGTGCACCCCTTTTTGCGAACCTCATGTATTCCGAGGAGAAACTTTATATATTCCAAAGTAAATCCGTAGGTAAATGGTGGACCTACCTCCGGTTTTTAGACAACATTTTTATTTTATGGAGGGGGGAAGAAGTGGTAAATGAATTTTTGACTTGTATTAATACCGTTACTGATTATTTTAAAGTTACTGGTACCTATGATAAAAAATCTATTAATTATTTGGATGTAACTATTTCTGTTGATTTTACTAGGGCATGTTTTATGTCAAGAATATATAGGAAACCTACATTCTCGAATGATTATTTGGAATATAACAGTTGTCACCCAGGATACACCAAGAAAAATATTGTAAAGGGCCAAATGGTCAGGATAGCAAGAATGTGTTCCTCTGAAGAGACTTGTAAGAATGTAATAGCTTACTTAGTTAACCTTTTTATGGAAAGAGGCTACCCAACTTCTCTGCTATACTCTATTAGTGAAGGAGTTTTAAATGAATGGGGTAAGAAATATGTACCCCTATTGGGGAAACCTATTGAGAGTTCAAAAAAACGAAGTTGAACAATTTGGGGACAGTAATAAACAAAATTACACGCAGTCTATGGTATTGACTTATGGTTCCCAGGTGAAGGACATCCAACAAATAGTTAGGAGAAATTGGGTGATGTTCAAGGGTGAAGAAAGTTTAATGGATGTTGTGGGAAAAAAAAAACTTGTTTTGTGTTCAAAACTAGTAACAACCTTAAATATTTACTTGAACATCCCATAAAGACAAATGATACATATATAGGAACTAGGAGATGTGGTTTTTGTGCTTACTGTTCTTATATGTTAAATTTTGATTGGGTGGAGATTGAGACACCTAAGAGGAAAGTATATTTAAAGAGAGGCTCATGTGGCTCCAAAAAGCTAGTCTATCTTTCTGTCTGTCAGAACTGTCAGCAGTTTTGCGTTGGGAAAACTGAGAGGGCTCTGTGCAGACGGATATATGAACACCTTTATGCTATTAGACGTGAGGATGACAACAATGCTCTTTATAAACATTTCAGGGACAACAACTCCTGTAAAACCTTCTACTTTGGTATTTTGGAGAACCTTGGTAATGACCATAGGGGTGGTGATTGGAAAAACAGGTTGGAAAGGGAAGAGTTAAAGTGGCAAATAAGACTGATCTCCACCCATTTCCCAGGTATAAATGAAACATGCAGTATTATGCCTGTATTAAAATACCACTCACTCAAGTTGTAAAACATTTTTATATTATGTTTTTTATATAATGTTTTTTCATACAATGTTACATTAATGTATAATTTTTGTAAAAAGTTTTTAATTAATCGGTTGGTAAAGTTTATAATAAACACATTAGATAGTATTTTAAATAGTAAAGTATAGATGTTTAAAAGGGTATTTTTAAAGGATGAACTGTGAATAGTAGAATGTTCCTTTAAATAATGAGAGGGAGGTATTTTCATTGATTGGTAATTATTTAATTGTTGCAAGGTATAAAAGCACTACTGGTTTTGTTATTTAAATGTTTCTGATGAAGTCTTGGTGTTTTTAGATGAAAGCGCGCTCAAATAAACCTATTTTTTAAGCTATGTATTAGTGCTTTCTTATAGCTAATTTCAGCTACTCTGTATTGCTACACTCGAGCGTCCCTTTGGAACTGTATTTTCTGGTTTGGGTTGTTTGGTAGCAGTTCCTGTATTTTTCTGTTTACATTTGTCACCACCTGAAAGACGGACATGGCACGAATGTGGGCCCAGACATACAAACAGTACATAGGTGGAAGTACCCCAGACAGACAGTGTATAATATGTTACTGTCAAATGGACACACCTTTGTAATTGTACATACAGGTTGGCAGCACATTAGTTGAGTTTGTAGTATGGAATACCAATGTCATCTGACCAAACACTGGCAGACCACAAAGGTCACAGGTATGAAGTATTGAGAAACTGCTGATGTCCCTGCACAAGCCAGCATAAGTGGAATGCCCCATGTATATCTGTGAGTCAGATGTAAGTAGTGTCCATAGCACGCATGCACCCAGCTCACCCCACCATCACCCACAGGTACCTCACAGGTTTTATCCCTGCTGTTGGGAATGAGTACAATATGGCCCCCACCTCTGTATGGCAATAGCCACAGAATGCAGCATGCAGAAGAGGTGTCCCTTTCAGGTGTGTCCCTAGCTGTAAGCAGCACCCTGCCAGCATCCACACCACTAGATCAATAATGACAGAAAGTATTGACATTAACACCTTGCACACCTATCCTTTCACCCAGGGGAATATAGTGGCTTGCAGTCTGGGACTGTACAAGTGACACAATGCAATGACCTGCTACAGCTGGCCTGCATCACTACCAAATGCCCTACTGTCCTCTGCCAAAAACCTGTGTCTCACCTGTACTGCCAATGTATGTTATGTCATGGACTCCAAAATAACAACATAACACAGTCCACAGAACCCAAATGCAAGGCTATGTTGACAAATCCCAGTAACATGTCCACCATGTCCTACTGCATGAACTGTGGACCAATACCAAATTACTGCTGGGATGAAGTGATAACTATAGGGAACTTATCAGATAATGTTTGCATAATATTTGGAAGAGGATAAAATAATAGGGGGGGGTAGGAGCATGGATGGCATGGGGTTTGTGAAGTCTGAAACTCAGCCGTGTGCACATACTATCCATGCCTGCAAACACAGGAATGGGTGGCTACAGACCTGCTTGTAAGCCACAATGTGAAGGGGTAATGTCCAGAAATATGACCCTGCCTCTGGATAACCTGTGTGAATCTGTACAGCTGTGAGGTATGGCCACAACAGGAAATGGTCATACCGTCATGTTGATGGATGTACAAGCATGCGATCCTCAGCCACCACTGTACCAAGGTGATGAACCATTTGCACAGACCCATCAGCAAGTGTCTGCAGATTCCCCTCCAGAATGGCATGATTGTGCAAGAATATGTAGGCTGCAGACCACAATACTGAACACAGCTGCATTCACCCTGTGTTCCCCAGGAAATTACAGCAAGCAAATATGTATACCTGACAGTAGTTGATGGCATAAAACATCACAGTGTAAAACAGCACATATGTCTGAATATCTCTGCTAACACAAAAACCATGTAGCAGAAGCAGCACAGACACAATTACCTACAGTAACCCACTATCCTTTGCCCATTTTGACCCCATATTGTCAAGCAATCTACAGATATCCTGCAGAAACAGGTTGCTAGCTGTAGGTGTAGAACACAAAAGCCTGCACTGGAGTACAGCCTACCTGGAATGGATTCACACACTCAATACAGAAGGTCATACTGGGCATTCTCCCACACTTAGAGAAATGAAGCACATGTCTGACAACAAAATACTGAAAGGTCATATTGGGCATGCTCCCACACTGAAGCCCATGTCTGGCAACAACAGTGGACTATACATATCTGACAGTCACAGATGATTGTGCACACACTCCTCAATGCACACCAGTCATGCTTTGCACACTCACACTTGATAGGAACACACACATATATCCAAGGACAACACACTATAATAGGCCAAAATTACACATACATAGATGTGTGGAAGAGAGTGACAGACAGTGACAAACAGCCTCCCATCATGAGGCCTGTCCCACCCAGCAAACATCTAATTGGCTAAAACCACGTGATGTCCACATGTCAATCACTGTAGACATTTGCCTCTCGTATCCCTCAGCACTATAGTGTCTGTGGTGCTTGTGATAACTGTGTAACATGACTGTACAAGTTAGTATTCATCTAGCAGTTGTATACATGTATCTGTGAAATATAAACGTGTGTGAGCCTTAGTGTTGTGTGTCTGCTTCCAGATGAATGGTTTATGGCCCATGCACAGACACTGCACTCCCCATTGCCCTACTATGGTAAGCTTGCTGATGTCTTCACCTTGAAATACACCTTTGGTGAAGGAGTAGCCTTATAAGCTCTGTGGCGTGTGCTATAACTGCGTAATGCTATAGTGTGATGTACTAGTTAGGTAGGAGTTCTAATCTCAGACATGGCAAATGTGTGTGTGTGTGTGTGTGTGTGTGTGTGTGTGTGTGTGTGTGTGTGTGTGTGTGTGTGTGTGTGTGTGTGTGTGTGTGTGTGTGTGTGTGTGTGTAGGGATCAATGCTTTGTGGCCATTCACAGTGACTACACTCCCCATTGCCCTAGTTTGGCAAGCCTACTGATGTCATTCACCTTAAAATGCACCTTTGTGGAAGGAAAAGCCTTATAAGGTCTGTGGTGCATGCTATAACTGTGTAATGCTGTAGTGTGATGTACTAGTTAGGTAGGAGTTCTCTTCTGAGATATGGCAACTGTAGAACTTTGTGTGTGTGATTGTCTGTGTAGGGATCAATCATTTTGAGGCCATTCACACTCACTACAATATCCATTGCCCTACTTTGGCAGTGCTGCTGATGTCATTCACTTTTAAATGCACCTTTGGACAAGTAATAGACCAGTAAACTCTGTGGCATGTCCTATAACTGCATAATACTGTAGTGTGATGTACTAGTTAGGTAGGAGTTATATTCCTAGACATGGCAATTTTAGAACTTTGTGTGTTTGTCTGTGTAGGGATCAATGCTTTTGAGGCCATTCACAGTCAATACAATTTCCATTGCCCTACTTTGGCAGGGCTGCTGATGTCATTCACTTTGAAATACATCTTTGGAGAAGAAGTAGCCCAGTAAGCTCTGTGGTGCATGCTATAACTGTGTAATGCTGTAGTATGATATACTAGTTAGGTAGGAGTTCTATTCCCAGACATGGCAACTGTAAAGCTTTGTGTGTGTGTGTGTGTGTGTGTGTGTGTGTGTGTGTGTGTGTGTGTGTGTGTGTGTGTGTGTGTGTGTGTGTGTGTGTGTGTGTGTGTCTGTGTATGGATCAATGCTTTTGAGGCCATTCACACTCACTACAATTTCCATTGCCCTACTTTGGCAGGGCTGCTGACACCATTCACTTTGAAATACACCTTTGGGGAAGGAGTAGCCCAGTAAGCTCTGTGGCACATGCTATAACTGTGTAATGCTGTACTGTGATGGACTTGTTAAGTAGGAGTTCTAATATCAGACATGGTAACTGTAAAACTTTGTGTGTGTGTTTGTCTGTGTAGGGATCAATACTTTTGAGGCCATTCACAGATGCTACAACTTCCATTGCCCTACTTTGGCAAACCTGCTGATGTCATTCACTTTGAAATACACCTTTGGGGAAGGAATAGCCCAGTAAGCTCCATGGCACATGCTATAACTACATAATGTAGTGTGATGTGCTAGTTAGGTAGGAGCTGTAATCCCAAACATGGAAACTGTAAAACTTTGTGTGTGTTTGTTTGTCTGTGTAGGGATCACTGCTTTTGAGACCATTCACAGTCACTATAACTTCCATTACCCTACTTTGGCAAGCCTGCTGATGTCATTCACTTTGAAATACACCTTTGTGAAAGAATAGCCCAGGAATCTCTGTGATGCATGCTATAACTGCGTAATCCTGTAGTGTAATGTACTAGTTAGGTAGGCGTTCTAATCCCCGACATAGCAACTGTAAAACTTTGTGTGTGTTTGTCTGTGTAAGGATCAATGCTTTTGAGACCATTCACAGTCACTACAACTTCTATTGCCCTACTTTGGCAAGACTGATGATGTCATTCACTTTGAAATACATCTTTGGGAAAAGAGTAACCCAGTAATCTCTGTGGCGCGTGGTATAACTGCGTAATGCTGTAGTGTGATGTACTAATTAGGTAGGAGTGCTAATCCCAGACATGGCAACTGTAGAACTTTGTGTGTTTGTTTTTGTGTGTAGGGATCAATGCTTTTGAGGCCATTCACAGTCACTACAACTTCCATTGCCCTAATTTGGCAAGCCTGCTGATGTCATTCCCTTTGAAATACACCTTTGGGAAAATAATAGCCCAGTTACCTTGTGGTGCATGCTATAACTGTGTAATGCTGTAGTGTGAAGTACTACATAGGTAAGAGTTCTAATTCCAGACATAGCAACTGTGAGACTTTTTGTGTGGGTCATTAATATCCCATGTGCAGGTAGCTGTGAGTGTGTAAAAACAGGACTCATTATGGTTTTGAAAATTTCTTATATGGTGGGCCTATTATATGTCACAATGTCCACCTTACAAGGATAACAGATGTCAAACAGCAGAGAGGCTGGGGTAGACAATCCATACCCCTACATGTGACATCGTGGCTTGGGGAACAATATAGGCAACCCTTGTATTACCCAGAGAACACACTTCACCCATCTCTCATACACAAACACACTTGGCTAGGCAACAACCAGTATCTTGGTAATTCCCTGCATATTGCCCACAGATAGTAACCATGGTGTGATTGCAGTGGACTACAGATGACATGGCACTCTGTCCCATCCCTACAATAGGCAAATCATTGCATACAGTGCTTTTTCACTATGTTCCCCACAGGAAGCCTGCAACAACTGTAGAGTCAGCAAATGCAACCCACAAAGGACGTATCATGCCTTATACACATGCCCTGTATGGACAGATGCCACTGACATCAGTGAATACCTGTATCATGCTGTCAATGTAGGTGCAGGGTCAACCTGGTTTCCATTGCCAGTTCTCACCACATGAGGTCAGGAATGGTACATCTAATGATAACAATCTGTCTACACAACATGCCCCAGACACCCCAGGTACACTTCCACATGTCACAGAACATGCATGTGGGACATGTGCACATCATAGACACTGTCCATGTTATTGAATACAAAACACATACATGGCAAGCATTGCACAGCACTGGCCACCCACAATAGTAACCCAGATGAGTGGATGGTGAATACAATACCCACCTGTGTGGGCCAATCCAGACTCTACACCCATGAGCCACACTGCAGACCATTGCCATGTGGCCTGATGCCAATGTATACCCTTTACCTAGCCTTGTACAGCCTTCTGGCACAGTCAACCACTACACACTTGTAAAGCAATGCACCCATGCATGTCAGTACTAGCAAACCTGTGTCTGTGTGTGTATACGGAGTATAATGATTTGGACACCATTCACACTCACTACACCTCCCATTGGCCTACTGAAGCATGCTTTCTGATGTCAGACATCTTGACATACCCTTTGTCCATATATCAGCCTGATAACTTTTGTGTTGCATGTGATATCTGCGTATTACTGTAGTGTGGTAAATTAGTTAGTTAGGAAGTCTAAAAATTGACCCTGTCAACTGTGATAATGTGTGTGAGTCACTGAGAGAGTGCGGCTGTGTCATCATTGACACCTGTTCTTGTGGACAGGCACATGTACTATACCTACCTTATCCCTCCTTTATCACTGTTGCTGATGTCACTCACCATAAAATATACCTTTGGACAGCTCCCCAGCATGTAATCTCTATGGTGCATGCAATAACAGCATAGACATGTAATAGCAATACATAGTTAGGTAGGGGTTTTAAACCCCATACTGGGAAGTGTGTGACACAAACATTCTTAGTTTTTACTCTCCTACCCCCTCCCTGTCTTACTTTGTCTCTATCTATCTCTCTCACTCCCTCTCTGGTGGATGTGGAAAAGTACACCTACTTTGCTTAGGCAGCAGCTTGTATTTTGTAAGTGATGCTCATTATCAGCTGATGGCCTGTGCATGAATTGCAGTCCCCCACTAGCTGATTTCATGTGGAACAGCTGTGGTAACATTCCCAAAACCAATTGCATGGAAACACACTCCTATAACTAGGAACATCATGTGGGTGTTGATCCTTTTCATTCACTGTGAGCAGGACTTCATGTCGGTGTTTGGCAAACAGCATCACAGATGGTAGTGTGATATACCTCTAACAACATACACTGTGGAAACAGGCCAACAAACAGGAGGGGGATGTTTCAGACATGACTACAGAATGTAAGTTTTGTTCTTCTGCATCTGGAGCAATGTTGGTTTAACAGGGTTTGTGTGGATATGGCTGGTCTACATGATTTAATACCTGTCATGACAGTGTTATGTGTTTGAGGAAACTCCCACCTGTAGGGTTATCTGCAGACTGATCAGTGTTTAGAGTCTTATGTGTCTTGTGTTACTCACATATTACCTATCTTAGAACTGCAGAAGCATGATCTGAGGATTGCAGTCAGTACATGGTGACAGCCATGAGAGTTACTGACTTCATATCCCTCATAGGACATATGTCACAACAAACCCTGTTACAACAGCAAATGTAAGAGGTTATCACAGCAACATGTCAATATCTGCCCTGTGTTTGTGCCTCCAGCCACAACTCTGTCAACCTTTGTACATATATCATTATTTATTGACATCATACCTGATAACAAG
>NC_056733.1:1121929532-1121947032 GCF_019279795.1 Protopterus annectens
CAGAAGTTGTTAGCATTAAGTTGTTTAGCTAGTGCTTGGATAGTTTCAGTGAAGAAAGAGTTAAGAGCATCTGCAGTCTGTTGTGGGGTATCAGGGTCTGCATTTAGAGGAAGGTGTTTTGGAAGTTCCTGGTGAGAGGAGTTTATTGATTGAGGACCAGAAAAGTTTAGAATTGTTAAGATGGGTTTGTTGAAGGTCAATGTAGAATTTCTTTTATCAGCTATGACTGCTTTTTTAGTTAGATTTCTATGCTGTCTAAAGAGTTGGAGATCTGTTTTATTTCTGTGGGATCTCCAGCTGGCCCAGACTTTATTCCTAGCGAGAATAAGATTTTTAGTTTCATGGGAGAGCCAAGTGGCTGTATTGGATTTTATTCTAATAGCACGTTCTGGTGCATGTGTGTCAAGAATGGATAGAAATATTTTGTTAAAATGTAGTACTGCATCTTCAAGAGGAAGTGTTTTTAGTGGGTTCCAGTTACATGTGCTGAGTTCGGCTTGAAATAGGTCAGGATTAAAATGTTTGATGGTGTATTTTTCTAGTAGTGTGGGGATTTGGACAGTCAGTTTTTTCTCTTGTTATAAAAGTTAAGGAGTGGTCACTAACATCGTCTGGCAAGGTTCCTACTTTGTAATTAGTTTTTGGTCTGTTTATGAGTATCCAGTCTAAAATGCTTTCTCGATTAGTGTGTTTATTGAGCCTAGTAGTTAAGGTAATGGTTTGGGTGAAGCCGTGAAGGTTAATATGGGATGAAGGATTGTCTGCATTAATGCTATTCCAGTCTATGTTCAGGTCACCTAGAATGATGGTTTCCTGTGGATAAGTAGTTGATAAGCAACTAAGATAATCTTCGAGTATTGGAATATTATTACCAGGAGGCAGGTACAGACAGATGATATATATGGATTTTTTGGAATTTAATTGGAGTTTGATTATGATGGATTCTATCTTGCTATCTTGAGATGATAGGGGTGGAAGGTTAGTGATATTTAGGTGGTTTTTAAAAAGAATAGCAACACCACCTCCTTTTCTTTTGGGACGATCGAGTCTTACTATGTTATAGCCTTGGGGAATTATTTCAGTGTCTTTAGTGCTAGGTTTTAGCCAGGTTTCAGAGAGGCATATAATATCAAATGAATGTATGTGAAGGAGGGCATGTAGGTATGGTACTTTGTTGTTTAATCTTTGGGTATTAAGATGTCCGATTAAGAAGCTGTTGTTGATTTTAGGTGTATATACTGTGGGGGAAGAGAGAGATGGGCCAGGGTTAGGGTGGATATCACCATCTTGAAGGGTAGGATTGCTACATTTGATAACCAGGTAGAGTTTATGTAAGGTTAGAGTTTTATTTTTGTTATAGGTAGTCAAGACATAGTTGAGATGTCTAAGTCTGTGGAATTTTGGTAGTTGAAAATTGGGGGTTGATGAAGTAAAAGGATAAGAGATAAGTGGAGTGGTGACTGTAGAGGTGTGTTTATGTGGAAGGAGGGATAGAGTATCAAGAGATACCTTGTAAGAGGATAGGAGATAGATTGAGCATAGGGTGGAGAGTAGTAGGAATGATAGTGAATGCTGGCTATGCAGATAGGTAGCCATGGTAAGATGTGTTAGAGGAGGTAGAGAAGGCAATAGAGTGTATGGTAGGCAGGTTGTAAATGGGATATTCTACTGTAGAGTAGATGTAAAGGTAAAAAGGAATAGGGAAGAGTGGACAGAAGAGTGGTGAGGATTAACGAGATAGATAAGGAAGAGATGTAGAGAGTTGGAATGGGAAAAATACAGTGGGAGTGTGTTGAAGAGGTGGGGTATGTGGGTGGGATGAAGTTTGAGCGGGAAGGAGAAGTATTGGAAGTGAGGGATAGGGGAGTGGCTTACAGTACTATAAGGTTAGGACCCCGGGGGGTGGGTGGGAATTGGGGGTAGGGAGGGGAGCGGAGTGAGCCCGTAGGGCTTAACGGAGCTACACACAACAGAGGTGGAGAGCGGAGACAATCAGAAATGCTGGTAGGTATGGCAGGAGCAAACAGTATATGGAAGGAGGAGAAAGACAGGAGACCAAAGTAGACCAGAGGAATAGAAATAGTTATACTGGAGTAAGTAGAGAACAAGCAGTACTACAAAAGTACTACACAATTGCAGAAGTCACAGCAATTGTTCAATACTATTTAATATGTCTACTGACAGATATATTGGAAAAACAACAACTGTCTTCACAGCTGTCATGGTGTAGTGGTTAACTGCTGTGGCTATAGTGTACAGGGTCCTTGGTTCAAGACCTACAAGAGCTGTTTATTTTGTTGCTGAGCAGAACAAGGGGTATTGGATACAGAATGGTTAAGACAGTTTTGTGTAGCTTTAAGCGCATTTACGTGAAGCTAACTGGTGCTAATGTACGGTTAAACTTACGGGTGCTTACACCATGTAGGCTTCACTTACCAGTGTGCAAATGTGCTTAGCTGTTATATTGCAGCAATGCTGACACCTGCTAAGCATGGCTCAGCCCTGGTAACCAGTGCTCACATTCCAGTCTGATAACATAGCAGGGTAATGACATCTGTAATAAGTGTATGTAATGCCATGTACATAACAATGCGCGTATGTGCTGTCATTACAGTAGCAAGGGGTGTGTGTCTACTGTCTGGGACACTTGAGTATATATGGCTTGTACAACACTCTTATCCATGTGAATGTGTTACATACATGTGTAGTATCCCAAGTTATATGCAGTCACACTGGCATGTAGTATATCATTACATTACTACTGTTGACAGTGCTTTCCCAAGTAAAAGTTGATTGCTAATTGTAGTACTGGAAACAAACACCCCTGCATGCAAATATGGACTCTAAGTCCTCACTGTTATGTTCCTGGTGTATGAGCTGTGTCTCATTACATATTTCCTACTGGATAATGATCTGACATGTGGAAAATAACTGTAGACTACTGTGTGTATAGCACATGTCAGTGAGGGCTGAGGTCATGTAGTAATGGCATACCTATCGGTGTCAGATGTCTGTCTGTCAGCACATTCATCCTAATGCATAGCTAGTTGGCTAGCTGATGTCTGTCAGTCCTCTGTACAGATGTGCAGATGTCAGGTATCCATCTTGGATACGTACAGGCAATCTATCCTTGACTGACACTGACATGTCTGCCCAGCTGTGTTATAAATGCCACAGATAAGACTTCACACCCTGTATGCACCACATGCCATGGATACCTCAACTACACTACCACAGTCAACAGAACATGCTTGGGTACAGGTCTCCAAGACAGACACCAACCATGTTATATAATACAGGTTGCATACATGTCAACTAGAGCACCTCACCAGCCCTCTGCAAGAGGCACCCAGATGATTGGCTGATGCATGTCACTCTCACCCTGAGGATCACCCCGTGGTGTCTGTTGATAGATGGCATGCACATGGCAGGTGGCATGATACCACTGTACACACATCCCCTACACTTCCCATCTCTCCATGGACAATAACCTGGTACACACCTATGAACACCTGCACTGATGCATCCCAGTACTGACAAATGTGTATGTGTGCATTACTGAGAATATCAGTGTCTGTGTGTTTGTAGACCTGTAGTTGGGAATACCCTGAGGTCCTTCACACACACACCGCACCACCCATTGCCATAGTGGCTGCTGCTGTACCAGGCATTACATGTACCTTGTTATACTCTTCTCCCTAAAGACTACCTGGGCCTTGCTTTACCAGCACAACACTGTTGTACAAATGGGTTGATAGGCATGGGATACCCGCTGAGTTCTGGCAAGTGTGTGTATATGTGCATGTGTGTATATATGTAGGGTACAGTATTCCGAGGCCACATACTCCTATTACAATATGCATTGCCACACAGTATTAGGGACAGTGATGTTGCTGACTGTAAGAGAAGCATGACAATGCATCACCCTACTATGCCTGTGGCATGTGCATTAGATGCATATCCCTGTAGTAGCACTCTTGGGATGGACAAGGGGTTGTATTGCAGTCCTGGTCAGTGTGTGATGGTGGGTATGTCAGAGTGTCATCATGGGTTCCAGTGCATACAATATCCACAGTGGGGTGTGGTGCTGGGTATACTGTCATTACACCATGGTATGCCCGGTACATGTCCCATGTACCACTGTATGGTGACCACTGTCACCAACAACCATACAGGTAACTGATAACATTATCCAGCCCAGTTATGCATGTGCTGTGTGCAACCTACCTGTAAAACAATGGACACACTGACAAGGTAGTTAGCACTGATAGGCCCAGGTCTCTAAGATGTGTGTCTGACTGTTATGTGTTTGTCAATGTGTATATGACAGTATGTCACACAATGTATTGTCCATAAACAACCATTACACCCCCAATACCATACTGTATATGCCTGGGGATGTTCCGCATGTAACATGTAACCTGGAACACACCTCATCCCAAAAGCTTTGTGGTGTGTGCAATTAAAGCCACACACATCAGTAGCACTACATACCTAGGTAGGGGTCTAGTCCCAGTGTTGCCAAGTAACAGTGTGCATGCATGTGGAGGGATTTACTTCAGGTTGCAGAAACTGCATGGCATATGCTAACATTTCACAGGTATCATCCTGTGGACATACATTCTATCACAACTAGTGTTAGATGTGTAAATGGCCTCTTTCCCACTGTATAGGTGTGCAGTGATACTGGGGTTGGTATATATAGCTGGGTGTGGCTGTTGTGGACACAGCCAACATCATTGCAGTTACTGTTGAGAGCATCCCCCCGTGTAGCTGGTCGTAATACTGTACAGTTCATGTTAACAGGTTAGGTAGTTGTCTATCACACTATCTGTGGTTCTACAGCACCTCTCACCCTCCAGAGAGTAGGGGTGTGCCACCCACACCAGCATACATATGTTTACCGAGCTGAGGATTGCACTACATTGGGGAAGGGACATATACCCTGCCAGTACCATCATCAATGTCATTAAACTAGTGGACTGCTTATTCCACAATGTGTTGTTCTGCATAGTCTGGCTTGGTGGAATTACATAGGCTACAATGGGTTACTTGCACAGGTACATACATCCATGTGTACAGTATTCTCTGTGTAGTGCATCAACACCAAAGCCTCTGTGTGTGTTATACACAAACTTGTGGTGTGTACCACCCAGTACAACTACCACTGCCCACAGTTTAAGGGCTGCTAACAGCAGCCACCATACACTCACCTGTATACACCACCCCCAGACCTACTGGCCATGTGGCACAGGCAGTAACTGTTATACAGACCTGTGACATGTGTTCACCTGTACCCAGGATATGGCACAGCCAAGATGTCACCACAGCGCCATATCCCTTGTGAGATATGACAGCAGACCATCCTCCTGCTGACACATGGACAACTACAACACAAACAGCTAACATTATGGAGTCCACAATCACTCAGTGTTAATAACAGCTATAATGCATCATGGCTGGATAACTACACTTCCTGACATGTAAGCATTAAACTTTACTGCAGTCATCATGTGCATCAGAACCATATTAGCCTGTCCCTGCATGGATGCTATGGATGATAGGGATGTGGCACATGTATCATCATATGCACAGGGTGTATTGTTGGTTTGCCAGTGACCTAGGCTGAGCCATACTTTTGACACCATGTGTGTGAGTGAGGGGTTTCAATTACTGATATGGCCGTGGTGATGTGTAGGTATGGGGTTGCCCTAGGTGTGTTTGTATTGTATGTGAGTATGCATGCACACAGTTCTGCCATGTGGCTGCCCTATACAGGTGTTTGTTGCATAGCTGCAGACCATACCTGGCAGAGTGTGCAGTTCACTGCCTCCGGCCACAGACATGAGAACTGTGCCTGCCAGGGGTTCCACGGGCACATCCAGGTACAAGCCATGATATAGTACTCTCCCCTGATGATAACCTATGTCTGCTGGAACCAGGTCCCTCCTGGGACTGGCCAAGGCCACATGCATGTGACCTGCTGTGGTGTGGTGTGAACAGCACCCCCCTTGCAGTGCTGGGGCTGGTACTGCCACTATGGGAGTTGCTTGGTGTCCTTGCGCATCCACATCGACCTCCAGCTGCTGGTGTTGCTGGCCTATGTCCACGTGGCCATTGAACAACTCCCACCACATGCTCTAGCACGGACAATCCACGGTCAATGAGTCCCACCATCTCACCCCACCATCTATCCATGACCTCTGTAAAATAATGGAGGGCACCTGCAAGATCACGGATGTTGTCAGTTACAGCTGAAAGAGTAGCTCTCTGCAGCCTCAGACCCTGTCTGGTGTACCTTTCCATACTTGCCTGCACCTCCATGTCAGCCTGAAAAATGCGTCTGGTGGTCCCAGATGAGGCACTTCTGCCAGGTTCACGATGACCAGCAGCCCTCCAATGAGCACCCCTGTACATCTGCCTATGTGGTACCCTGCCAGACATCTGGCTATGGCTGCTGTGTCCAGACACAGCAGCCATAGATACCACACTGTCCTGTGCACTGCCACCAACCGCCAACTATCCCTCTGCTATGGCTACTGGTTATGGGGTATCTGTAGGCACAGTGACTGTGTGCGAGGATGGGGTGGATAACAGGGGGATGTCAAACGATGGTGCAATTATGGCCTCTGACAACCCCATCTGTGCCTCAATACACCTATCATCATTTTCAGTGTCTGTATAGACACCAACATCAGATTGCCTGCAGGAGGGACCCTGACCCACCTCGCCACCTGTGAGAGGAAAACAAGAAATGGACTTTGAGATCTGTACGTCATTGCTTAACAGTACACACACACACACACACACACACACACACACACACACACACACACACACACACACACATAAAAACACACATCCTACATAAATCAACCCCCTTCCACTCCACCAGATTGTATTTACAGACAAAATAACCCCCCATCCCCACCCTCACACACACACACACACACACACACACACACACACACACTTACAGGTGAGGTTGCACGAAGATATTACACACAGACCTCCCATTACCCATCTGTCAACATGCATTATCTGGCATGGCTTACTGGTAAATCACTTTGTCTATAGTTTGCATGGTACTGGGTTTGAACCTTGCAGAGGCTGTTTATTATGCCAGGGAGGGTGGCCTAATGGTTAAGGTGTTTGCCTTACAAACACAAGGTGCAGGGTTTGAGTCTCACAAGGGATAATTGGCTAGGCTTAAAATGGCTCGCAAGTCAGTTAGCTTAGTACTAATCTATGAACCTATTCCCCTGCATGACATATGGTACTCAACAGCATGCAGTGCAGCTATAGTCAATCCATGCTAGCAACAGTATACATGTGTGTGATGCATGGGCTGTGTTAGTAGGTGATGCCCCTTCACCTGGGATATACTGCACCTGTGTACACATTATTGTTGTGCACCTGTTCGGCACCCTGGCATGTACTGTGCACCATACCTCACAGGTGTACACACCATTGCTGAATGTGTATTACTGTGTCAGTTATGTCTGGTCTGCTGCACACAGCTCCTATGTGTTTGTCCGACACATACCTGGGATGATGTGTGGACAGATGTCATTTGTGAATGCCTGATGTCTGATTTACAGATGTCATCATCAGTGGTGCATGTATGGCCAATATGATACAATTACACTGACAGCCTTCAAACCATACCGTGGCTATGGGAAGTGTACACACCCTTATTGATATGATGCCCTCTTCCTTGATATGCCATGGGACCACATTTCTGCATATGTTAACATTACATGAACCTGATATCTGACATATGACTTTTACAATCAAATGCAGTGCCAGACAAATGTGTTAGTTGTGCTGATGCTGATTGAGATGGTACACTTTGTGAGTGCATATGTGTGCACGAACTTATCATGATGGTTTGTTGCACCTACTGTTATGTGTACTACAGCAGTCACTATTCCTGGCAGGGGTATACTAGCATGGGCCATCTGCATTTGCCAGTATTTGGTAAGTCTGCCCTACACATGTCCCCCAACTCTGCATGATTGCAAGGTCAACTCATGTGCACATTGCTTGGAGTTCACACACTGCCGTCACTATTGCTGTGGAGTCAGAGTTATGTCTGCCACAGTTCCTGACCCTGACTGTGTGCATATACAGCGATTCTTAGCATCCTTTGGATCCCTGATGTAGTGCACTTTTGTGTCATGATGACACCCCCTCCTCACCTTCAGCCTTTTTGCAGATGCTTGACAACTATGCCCTACACATGTATGTCAGTTTGCAGTGTCCCAAACACTGAGCATCATATGTACCAGCCAAGTTCCAGCTAATGAATGGCAAACATACAGGTGTACACTTGCACTGTCAAGGTACAGATGAAGCTGGTGGGCCTGAGGTGGGGTGATGTGTTGGTTGTGCAGCACACGTATCTTACTTGATACTGTCTGTAGGTTTCCAATGTGGTCTCGGTACACCAATACACATTGCAACGCATGCCTTTTAGGGACCTTTTCTGTTATGCATACGCTACTTATAGAGAGGCCTGGCTGATGTTTCCTGTGGTATAACTGTCCTATCTGATTGCCCTAATCCATGGGCCACACATATGCAGAGTCCAGGCAATTGCTGACATGGGTACTGCACAGCTAGTACTTGCTAGACATTCCTGCAACTCCCTCAGTGTTGTGGCATGTTACTAGGCAGCCTGCATGACCGGTTTTCTACATGTGATATCATCTGTTTTGGATGGCCATCTGTTTATTTCCTACATTATTCCTGTCCCATACATCATCGCCACATACATGACTGTCTGCAATATTTGCCATGGTATATGCAGTGATGAGGTATGGTTACATGTCCAACTCCTGGGTGCTAACTTTTGGGTGTGGGGTCCATGCCATAGCATGTAAGATGTGTATAAGCCAAGGCTGCCTCTGTTGCAGTTAAGTGGGCACATTTGATGGCCAAATGTCTTGGAAAGCAGACCATTTCTTGGTGTGACATTGGGGACGTGTACTTGCTGGAAGGTGCATTCTCATGAAGAGTGCATGCTGTCAGTACCTCAAAAGCTGCTTCCACTATATTTTGTCTGGAGTGTGTGCACACATATATTTCCAGTGTTTGTGAAAGTATGTATTCCCCATATTTGCTGTCCTAACATACAATTCCATATTACACACTCATTGCTCATGTTATGACCACATTGCAGGTTGTAAGGGTTGTGGAATGCATTATTGTGATATGCCGTAGTGTAGATCTGTAACAATTGCCATTGTAATACTGGCATATACATTGTTGTAGCACTGTACAAGGGTGATGCTTCACACATGTCCCTACTGTAGACCATTTGTCCCACCATTATTTTCATCTCTGTGCACACATTTTGCAATGACAGGATGTTAGTTATATTGCAGGAGTCTGACATACCCTTCCGATACACCATCATGGTGACCACTGTGATGCACTGCAGTTAGCAACAATACGTGAACATGTACAGCATGCATTATGGGTAGATGTGTTAAATGTGTGCATGGAATATACCATGGCCATAACATGACCAGTGTATTGGCAAACCTGAACAAACACCCTAGTCACCAGCTAAAGGCTGCTGCCTTGGAGGTATGCCAGAGGGACCTACATATGTGTGTGAGAGATGTGATGTCAGTAGCCACAGCTGTGGCATTGGTACAGGGTGGGTGCAGCATTACAGTACATCAACAGTACAAGCACACAATACTACAGAGTATGCACATCTGTTTACTGCAACTACACAGCAACAGATTATATATATATGTCATCTCACATATGCATGATCTAACTGTATAGATGTGGATGGATATGCAACAGTGGTCTACTGATGTGCCCTGTGGCCTTACCTGCATGCTCATCCACCATTGTATGGGTAGCACCCACCTCCACTATGGTCTCCACCAGGTGTTGTGTGTGCGGGCGGGCAGGTGCCCCGAGGCTGGCAAGGAGCTCCTCAACATGTGTCAGGGGGAGTTGGATGGCATGACCCCCCTGTTGCAAGCTGGTTCCCCCTGACTGGAGCAGCATGCTGACGGGCATGGCGAAGTAGATCTGTGGATTGATGCCGGACCTGCTCATAACTGCGGTTATGCAGGCCAACATCATTTACCCTGTGGACAAGATCGTTCCACAGGGCGGTCCACTCCTGTTGATCATGGGCTGTTTGGCCAAGCAACACCTGGTAGTGCTGCACCATATGTGAGATGATGACACCATTCTCCTCCGCTGTATAAATGGGCAACCTCTCCCTGGACATATTGCCTGAAAGACATAAAGATGGAAACAGGTCTGAGGACCTCATACAGCAAGGTTATCATAGTTGTTAATACACATCTGGGTCTCCCCCCCACTATATCTGCAACAACAATCTGATCACACAACTCAACAGGTATGTCTACATAATACCTACCATTGGGACATATATCGTATTGTACAACACTTTGTACTTTGTGTTTGTAGTCATATTCCCTGTGGGGACACTATCATTGGTGGCCTGTTACAGACAATGTCATCTCCATGCCATTGTAAGGGCCACTATGGTTCCATATATGCATGTGTTCTGTTTGCTGTGTGATTACTGCACATCTGTTGTTTTGTGTTATTGGGGATATCTATGCATGCATTTGGACATGATCTGGGAATGTGTGGACTATTACTACCCACATATGTTCTATAACAGTGACACAATAGCATGTTTGTGGAACAGTTGCCAGCAGAACCACCTCTCCCACCTCATCTGGCTATGTTACCAGGCCACATCACATGTGGGACCCACCCTGGGGCCTCCTCATCTACTGGTCCTGCACTACCTGAAGGTGGAGCCTCCCCAGGGGATGGTGTTCACCCCCACTGGGAGCACACACATACAAGATCCTATCACCCAATGTCAAGTCCAGGGTCTGGTGCATAGGTAGCTCCACAGAGACTTGGGGGATGTGCTACACCTTGAGGCCCTCGGTACACACTCACAGGGTCCGCATGCTCCTCCTGCTCAGCCTCCAGCCCAGGCACCTTCAGGGCCATGAAGCTGTTGCTGTGACTGCCCATGGGTTGGGATCTTGGTACCATTGTTTCCATATGGGGGCTCATGGGCTTCCACATCACAGACGACACTACCCATCCAGGGTGTTTACCCAAGACATGTCATATACTGCCCCTGTAGGCTTTCGTCTCTATCTTCCAACCCAACCCACCTCCACAAATATACCTGTTATCCTTCCCCAAATTACCAATCACACCTTCACAAACAAGGGCAATGTGTTTCCAACATGGGGTTCACACCTAACATAACCATCCATTTTGCACACACTTACTGTTGTATATAAATGCATGTATTGGTATGTATGCTGTTCCCTCACACATATCATGCAGCACTGTCATGCAAAAGTAGGGGACATGTATTTATATATGTGTGTGTGTGTGTGTGTGTGTGTGTGTGTGTGTGTGTGTGTGTGTGTGTGTGTGTGTGTGTGTGTGTGTGTGTGTGTGTGTGTGTGTGTGTGTGTGTGTGTATATCTATATATATATATATATATATATATATATATATATATATATATATATATGGCGTGCATCCAGACATCTAACTCTCCTTCCTGCACAGCTGCACTGTTCTGCCTTGCTACAACACAGACAGGTGCCACATGTGGACACAGCCTAATGTTAGGCGGGTATATATAGGTACATATTGCAAATAAGCCTATTACACACCTATGGCATTTGTGAATGCTACTTTACATGTTAACATGACTGTCCTGCAAATGGCGGGCTCTGGAACCCACGTGTCCATCATAACGGCATTACTTCCACCACCAGCTATTGGCCATACTAATATACATGTCTTGCATTACACAACACACAACACACACTATAATGGTGTACATCTTGTCAGTCAGTGTTGCTCTGCACAGTTGACAAGTATGGCCCACTGCCCACAGGGACAAACACTATTGTCCATAGCAGTTGTTCAGCTGGGCATCATTACAACAACACCTGATGGCACATATAAATCCTTCCACATCATCTATCCCATTATTATGGACCAAGTACTACATTCAATTACATGCATATATAATTCACATACCTGTTGTGGGAATGATGTTTCTTCTGGATAGTTTGCTGTGTGGATGGCTGGATGGATGTGTCTTTTTTTTTTTGTTTGTTGTATTTGCTTTTTCTTCACACTCTCTCTCTCTCTCTATCTCGGTCTCTCTCCACTAAATGGATTGAGCTGCTCTGAATAGATTGCAGCATGGATTTTGTAGATGATGAACATGATCAGGTGATGGCCTCTGCATCAATCAGTGTCCACCACTTGCTACCTGCATGTAGCCTGCTGTGTAGTACTTCCAATTACCACTGTCATGGCAACCCACTACTATAAATTCCTACATCATGTGGGTGCAGTCCCTTTACCTTTCCTGTATGGAGGGCATCCTTGCTGTTTGTGGGCAGCAGTGTTACAGATATCAGGTAGCAATACCTCTTACAAGAGGACTTGCAGACTCAGGCCAGCTACATATTTGTATAAGGTTCCAGACCTACACACAATGTGAGTAGTGTTGTTATATGCATTGTATACCACCAGTGTTACAGGGTTTGTGTGACCATACTAGTTTAGCATGGAATGCAGTCTGTTTGCATAGCTCTCAACTGTTGGCCTGTCCACATGATGGCCAGTGGATTGCCTGTTATGTTTTGTCTGTCCACCACACAGGACTTGTGTCAGATATATCACTGGCATTGTGTCTGTTGAGTGCTATCAGTACATGGCTACATCCATTTGTGTTTCTGACTTCATATTCATGACTAAGGGTATGTTGCAGACTATCCTGTAACACCAGCAACTTTCTCAGGGTATAACAACACTATTTCAAACATGGCCCTGTGTTCCGGGCTCTGTCCACCACCTATATACCAGGCTTTGTCCATATGACATGCAGTAAGAGGTTGTTATGTAGTGGCCTGTGATTATGTTGTGCTGCCATTCCTGCCATCATTCCAGTGCTGTTGTGCTCTCCACACATATTGTGGGGTAGGGTCCATATATATGTGAGCTACAGCTGGACAAAACATGTGTGCCTTTTTGCAGTCCAGAGGTCAGTGTATGTGTGTTATATGCCCATGTAAGTCATTCTGTGGGGGAGGGGTATGCACCATATATAACCTAGGATGTTACAACATGTGAGGGATATCAGTAATAAGATGCCCTAAGGTATATGGCTGCACATTTTCATACATTTCACCTTGGAAACATTGGTGGCCTAGTGCTTACTGTCATACAAACTGTTCTGTTTGTCTTTGTGATAGTGATGCTTTCAGTTAAGCATTGTTATGTAACAGATGCATCCTCATTGTGGCAACTTAATTCTTTTCCCCCTAGGGGTTAAGTACAGAGTGTAATTGCTGAACTATACATCTGCATTACTTAGTGTTGATAGACTGTTATCCTCTCACCCAGTCTTTCTTTACTGTTGTACTATTCAAAGGCCTTGGCCTGGACAGCAACATATGTTATGCTTCTGGAATACTGTATAAAACTATCTGCTTGAGAGTTGCATTACTCAGGTAGTATGTATTTCAAAGTCTTAACAGCTATATGACATGGCATACACAACTGTAATAGCATGCAGACATGTGTGTGGTGGCATATCCTTTGACTTCTCTGTAGGTATATGTTTCATGCAAAAATTGACTTTTGTATGAGTGAATCATACACTGCCCATTTTAAAAGGTGGCAACTGTAGGAATACTGGCTGTTCAATATGCTGTGCACCCTCTAAATATGTATTTTCCTATACATATCTATGTGTGAGTATGTATACTTACATATACATCTATATCTATATATATATATATATATATCTATCTATATATATATATATATATATATATATATATATATATATATATACATGTGTGTGTATATATATATATATATATATATATATATATATATATATATATATATATATATGTGTGTGTGTGTGTGTGTGTGTGTGTATCTGCATATATATATATATATATATATATATATATATATATATATATATATATATCTATATGTATGTATCTGCAAATATATATATATATATATATATATATATATGTGTGTGTGTGTGTGTGTGTGTGTGTGTGTATGTACCTTTGAAATGTTTATTGCTTCCACATTGTACATTCTCTATGGTAGCCAGACTGTACTGTAGGAACATCATACAGGTGGGATGGATTACTGTTAACTTCTTGTGGCTATGTTGTGTAGGGTCCTGGGTATGGGACTTGCAAGTGTTGATACTGTGTTGCAGGGCAGATCTGTTTGGCTGTGGGGGAGGAGGTGATATCAATACTTACAAGAGGTGCTTAGGTTGGCCCCCCTCACCCCCATTAATAGTGCCTTTGGTCATATATGTATTTGTTATGTTCTCTTTTATATCTATAGATATATATCTGTATATACACACACATATATATATATATATATTTATATTTATATATATAATATATATATATATATATATATATATATGTGTACATATATATATATATATATATATATATATATATATATATACATGTGTACATATATATATATATATATATATATATATATATATGTATATATATATATATATATATATATATTTACGTTCATAGGTTCATAGGTAGGTACTAAGCTATCTGCACGAGGGCATTTATAAGCCTAGCCAGAGTGTGTCGGCTTTCGCCGCCCCATTGATTAATTAACTGATCCTCTGTCAAGCAGAGCCAATGAAGTGATCCCAGGGGTGTATTTTCTGTTACCCATTCACTCATCAAGGTTTCTCTTGAAGAGTGTTAGTGAGGGCCTCTGCCTGATGTAATTTGGAATTTTGTTCCAAAGCATGGGGAGTCTCTGTGACAGGAATCTATCCCTCCAGCATGTGCTATTTATTGTTGTGGAGAGGTTTAATTCACTAGAGCGCATGGCTTGCAGTGACTTGGATTTCTTTAGGTGGAGCATGTCCATCAATTCTGAGTTGGACATGGCTTTGTAAGTCAGGCAGAGATCACCTCTGAGTAAGCGATATGCCACTGAGTACAGCCGGAGTTTTTTCAGTAGGGCTGCATAGGACATATGTTTGAGACCAATAATCCTCTTGGTGAGTTGCTTATGTGGTCTTTCCAGCTGTTGAAAGTGTCTTGTGAGGTACATCCCAAATGGGGCACTGTACTCTATGATAGGTCTAATGAGTGATGAGTAGAGGGGCACTATAACCTCTTTATTTCTAGATGTGAACCCTTTAGTAATTAGATGGGCCACATAGGATTTCCTAACAACTTTGGCAATATGATTGTCAAAGGAGCTATTGCTATCTACCTGGGTCCCCAGATCTGTTATTACCTCTTCTGCATTAAGGGGGCTGCCACCTATGTGGTAATTTGTGGGTGTTTTGTTTTTCCCGAATGGGATGACTATGCATTTTTTGCCATTTAGCTTGAGGCCATGACTTTAACACCAGGTGTCTGTCTCAGTAAGGCCCTTTTGGAGGATGTCCATGTCAGCTGGAGAGTCAATTATGGCTTCCAGTTTGCAGTCATTGGCGAACTTGGTTAGCCATAGTCCTGTGTTTGCCTGTACTTCTGAGAAGTATATGCCAAACAGTAGGGGTCTCAGGGCCGAGCCGTGTGGGACACCACTTGTGACTGGTTTAGAGTCGGACCTGGAGCTCGCTATTCATACCGTGTGAGTTCTGTCTGTAAGCCAATTGGCAACCCATCTCATGACGTAGGGGTTTATGTTCAGGCTGGTTAGTTTTTCTGTAATACCCGAGTGGGAAATGGTGTCAAAAGCCTTGGCGAGGTCAAGGTAGGCTATGTGAACCACCTCATCTATGGCCTTGGTGACTGTCTCAAAGATGTCAACCAGGTTTACTAGGCATGATCTGCCCTTAACAAAGCCGAACTGGGTTGGGTCAAGTGTTTGGAGGTTCCCAATGTCTTTGTTAATGAGTTCCATGATGATGCGCTCCATACACTTGCAGACCAGGTTAGTCAGGCTTATGGGGTGATAGTTACCAGGGTCAGTTGTGGCCCCTCCTTTGTGGAGTGGAATAACTGTTGCTGTGTGCCATTCTATGGGCATGTAGCCTGTGGAGAGGCTGAGGTTGAACAGCGTGTTTAGGTGGGGGATTAGTTTGTTCTGTAGTTCATGCAAGATGCAGCCTGGGACACCATCTGGTCCCATTGATGCTGTGTTTTTGGCTTTTGAAAGGGCTGTTTTCACCTGTGCGTCTGTGATTTTTGGGACACTACACTTTTCCGGTATTGTTGTGGGCCCTTTTGGAGGTGAGAGGGGGTGAAGTTTGCACTGAATCTATCTGCCAGGATGTTGGCAATATCAGTAGGTTCAGTATATTTTGTGCTATTTTGCACTAGTTCAGTGCATATCTGCGAGTTGCCACTTAGATTCTTAACATAGCTAAAGAAGGCTTTGTGGTTATCTTTTGAATCCTTGGCTATTTTTCTTTCGAAGTTATCCTTTGATGATTTCATGAGGGACTTCAGTTTCTTACTGATACTGATTAGGGATGTCTTTCCTTCTTGGGATTTGCTTTTTTTCTGAACTAGTTTCCTCCTTCTATTGTATAGCCTGTTTATTGCAGGGATCCACCATACTGGTTTCCTTCTCTTAGAGGAGTGAGTCTTGGTTTTGCTAGGGATGGCACAACCCATGCATCCTTCTAGGTGCTCATAGAGTGCATTTGTAAAGGTTTCTGCATCTTGGGCAGTGTTATCCTTTAGCGTGGGGGCTGTGGAACTTACCACCTCTGTCTTAAGTAAGGTGAAGTTTGCTTTAGAAAAGTTTTTTATTGTGGTTTCCTTAGTTGCGGGTGGTGGTGGGGTGTGGAAATCCAGAGTGATTAGTTTATGGTCTGATCTAACCAGTGACGGGTTGACCTCCGGTGTGGAACACATGTCGCCCATGTTGGTGATGACCAGGTCCAATATGTTTTCACCTCTGGTAGGGAAGTTTACCAGCTGATCCAGGGCATTTGAGTTGATGAATTCCAGGAAGCGCTGGGCCTGGGAATTTGTACTCGAGTAGTTTTCCCAGTGAGTGGTAGGGTAATTGAAATCGCCCAATATCAGGGTGTTTGGTAGGACCTTCATGTTTTCCAGTGTCTCCAGGAAGGTGGAGTGGTGGTCCTGGGTCATGGAGGGTGATCTGTAGCAGGCCACAATTTGCTTTGCAGATTTGCCCGGTGTTAGTTGCACATAGATGATCTCAGAGGTATCATGCTGCTCCACTAACCGGGAGATATAGGTATCCTTAATGAATATGGATACACACCCTCCTTTTGTGTTTTGGCTGTGTTTTGTGGCCGAAACGTGTGGTATGAGTTGTAGCCCAGTAGTGCTGGGGTGCTCTCTGGAGCACTGAACCAGGTTTCAGTTACTGCACAGATGTCGACATTCTCCATACTGAGGCGTGCTTAGAGCACGTGTGTTTTGAGAT
>NC_056733.1:1121952032-1121987032 GCF_019279795.1 Protopterus annectens
TGCCATACAATACCAAACTAAACAGTACCAGTCCAAGATTTCAATCTTTTATTTCTAGGCACAGTTTTCGTATCTGACAGACCTGTGAGGAGAATGTTTGTTAACACTATCTGAATGTTCACACATATTACCAGATTCCACATTATTATTATGCACATACGTCTCACTCCGTTACTGCACACACTCTGGTCATAGCTTCAAAACATGGGGCTGGAGTTGGGACATACTTTACTTATTACTCTCATCACACTTTGGTGAGTTGCTAGAGTGACAGCTTTGTTCTTATGGATATATTTCTGACAGTTATGATGTCTGACAATCAGTTGCTTGTCATTATTTGCTGCATAAACTTCTGGGATCATCCCACTGATTTGCCAGGGGGACAGGATGACAGGCAGGGGACTTATACCAATTATCTGGACTTTCTGACAATATCTGTACAGTTGTGAGGTGTGATTCTGAATACAGCTTACTACCGCTCCCAGGATTCAAACCAAGGCTGTGTGTGCTAAAAATTCAACACTTCATGTCTCAGTTGAGTGCGCCATTTGGATTATGTTGTCTATCTTTTCACTGTTTTCTCTCTAAGTCTCCCTCAGTTGTACAATATGACCTTGTGATTATAACAGTCATATACAGACATTCCTACACATTTTATTTATGTAGCACAGTGTGGGTAACAGTGCTTAATACAACAGTACTATTAAGAGATTGCAACACTACATTACCATATGATACCAGAGTAAACACAAGCAGTCCAGGAGTTAGACCTTTATTGCCAGGCTGTTAACCTTTTATTTACATACAACCTATAGGAGACTCTTCCTGCCATATTGTCTGGTTTATTCAGTACATGCATACACAATACAGGCTTTATACTGGCAATTAACCTTCTACTACTTTTAGATTTATTTCTTATGACAGTACATGCAAAATTATTACTAACCTGCCTCATGACACAACCTCTGCAGTCTACAGGCATGGGCTTCCCAATTCACAAGCCGCTCGTCTGCCACTGTCAAAGCCATAAGAGGAATATTTAGCCATGCCTATCCATAATATATATGGTAGTAGTCTGATACTTACACACGGCTGGAACATCACCCATCTGCCTAGCCTCTTGGATGCACTGGTCCAAGAGCTCTCTCTTTTTCCGTTTCAGGTCAGCATAGTGATGCCTGACCTGCCCACCAGTTCGAGGGATGCCAGTGGCACTGGTGAGGTCATGGGTGAGATGGTCCCAGGATTCTGCTTTATATTGGGAACCCTGGTACTGGCCTTGCAGCAGTCTCTGGTCATGGTCTTTAGCAAGGAGTCCTGTGCTATGACTTTGGACTCCTGGATGCCTCAGCACTGCGCCCGGGAGGGCGATCGTTCACCCTCACTGGTCATAGTGCCTACAGGAGGAAGCTGCAACCAGTTATGAGATGTATTCCTGCCTGTGCAGTTTAAATAGGGCTGATTTCCCACACTTTGCCATGATTGGATGGTTTTGAAAATGCTAAGCTATGGGCAAACCTGCTTACCTAAGGTTGGCATTGCTTAAAGGGATATACCAATGGGGAAATTGATTTACCTGGCCTACACATTGCTTACACCTAGTAAACAGGGGTGTGCAATGCTTAGGGCTGCTTAATTTTAAATTTGCACACTATTTGCTGTTTGGCATTGTTTTATCATTCATTACATGTTATATATGTGTTTGGTATCCATGATTCATGTATAAGTACACTGTATGGGGTCCTTGTGTTTATTGGGGGATTTCAAAACTTTATTACAATGACACCTCACATATGGATGTAATGCAGTACTCCAGTTCACATATTTATG
Source organism: Protopterus annectens (assembly GCF_019279795.1). Taxonomy (NCBI): domain Eukaryota; kingdom Metazoa; phylum Chordata; order Ceratodontiformes; family Protopteridae; genus Protopterus; species Protopterus annectens. The sequence goes on from NC_056733.1 coordinate 1,121,953,863, forward strand.
TTATGTAGTACATTATACAGCATAAAACTGTATATAGATTCCTTTCATATGTAAATTTTGATTTTCCTATAGTGAAGATCTGTTTGGAGATACCTCAATTTTATGTACTGCTGTGATGGCTTACTGTTTAACTATTGTAACAATAGTGTGCAGGGTCTTGGGTTCAAGTCTTGAAAGGACTATTTATTTTGTTGCTGGGCAGAACAGCAGCTGTTGGATACAGAGTGATTAAGGCACTTTTAAGCAATTGTAATCAGTTTTGTGTGGGTTTGTGCGATGGTAAGCAATGCTAACGTCCAGTTAAATATGCTTACAGGGAGTTAGCTTCAATATTGCTTAACCTGTGTGCGCATTGCTTACCTCTGTGCAAATGGGCTTAAACCCGCTTACTACTGCGTACCCCACCTTAATTTAGACAGAAATGTAACATGGCTTGGGAAGGTGGTAGATTTGGACACTCTATGCATTTATCATTTATTACACATTATACCTTTGATTCATATCCCTGATTCATGTGTGCATATACTGTATGGGGCACTTGTGTTTATCTGTGGATTTTACAACATTACAATGACACCTCACATCTGCATTTAATACAGTACTCCAGTTCACAAATATATGTTATTTAGTAGGTTATACAGAAAAAAAAGTTCATAAAATGATTTGACATGGAAAATAGAATCTACTAGAGTGAGAATTGAACTGAGAATGACTGCTCACAAAGCAAACGCTCTGACCACTACATTATTGTAGTACTGCTTTGTTTGCATGTATCTTGCTATTTATCTTCTTGTGCCATTTAAGCTACAGTATGCGTAGCTAAGCAATGGGCAAACCCGTGCACCTACAGTTAAATTTAATCTGTTTGATAAAAAAATGTTTCTACTGCTATTTTCTCTTGGAAGGGACAGGTTTCACTTACTGACATGGATTCCTGCATGAACCTGCACATTTGGCAGACATCCTAGCAACCCCCCCCCCATACCTCTCAACCTGTTAATGCACATTATCTGGACAAAGCTTGACATCATAAGGTCCAACTATGGACATATTTTAATTATTGCTCTTATAAACTTGGGACAGTTGCTAGAGTAACAGGATTGGCTTTAATATATGTTTTCTGAAGGATTTTGGTGTATGACACTCATATGCATGCCATTATTTCACGGCTTCATTACTGACATCATCCCGTGATTTCAGGGTACAACTGGGGTACAGGCCAACTGTATGGACAACAAATGTGTGGACATTATGCAATGATTTGTACAATTGGGAGGTATCCAACCTCCTATGAGTATTCTCGCTCATTGTTATTGCCGAACAGCATTTCCTGAGTGCAGGGGCATGTGTATTGTGAGGTGCTCTCCTCTCAGACACACCCCCTGCACTCGTCCATGCTCCATGTCCATTTAGGAGCAGAAGCAGTGTGCCTTCATTAATATGCATGGTGCACTGCCATGCTGCTTCTAAATGGTCGCTTCCATGCAGGAATAAGCTATTCCTGCACAGAACCTTACTGAATCCCGGGGGAATATGTTTTTGAATCAAATTGATACTGTGGTCCGTGATTTTTCTGGAAGGGGTTATCATGAAGGTATACTCTATAAAGAGAAGGAAATTATTTTGAAAAACAGGAAAATACTTTTAAACCAATGTTTTTAGAGAATACATGTTCTAACAGTCCTGTTTCTGTTACTTCTTCTATTGTAAATAAAAATAAAAATAATTAAATTCAATTTGTGCAGCTCGTGGCTCCAGACTAATTGTTTATTCTTTTGTTTTTTTCTCTGAATTTTGATTTGTCTGGACTTGTATCTCATTTTTTTTTTTTGCCTTTCTTGCCTGAAATCTTTAAAACCACTGGAAAAAATGGAATCCAGGGCATTAAATAGTTTGAGAATGATAAATTTCATTATGTTAGTATAAAATCTGGTAGACAAAAGTCATGTCAAGCTTTATTATGACAACTGACATTATATCAAACTTTTTATTTTGCCATCCTAAGTTTTCTAGGTAATCTAAGGCAGATTTTACACTGGCTAAATTTAAAGTTTATTGCACTTATAGTGTTTAGCTGCTTACTTTTCCACCACAGCATGAGGTGCATGAAGTCCCAAACAACATTTTCTGCACATGGAGAAAGTTTTCAGCTGCAGATTTCTTGAATCAAAACTTTTTTTTTTAAAATCCAACTTCATTTGCAAACATGCCACAAAGGCTAAATGGTAAACTTCAAGCCTAGTGACATCAGCATGGGGAAAGTGAAGGGCATCCATAGACTTTAATGGGTGTAGCACCACACATGCTTGGAAATGTGTGAACTAAAGTCTATGGACTCACTTCACAATATCCCTATGGTGATGTCACTGAAGGATTTATTTAGGCCATGGTTTAATAAAAAAAAGTTTACAAAGTTTTTGTTAAAAAATGTCTCAAATGAAAACGGAGATAGGTACAAATGCATTATGGCACTTAACATAGTAGATGCTGAAATGTATCTCACACGTAATCAACACACTTTAATAATGTAATAGTTCAGGGAACAGAGTCTATTTATCTAGATCTAGTTTAGAGACCATTGTTAGTGAGACTATGTGACAGTTTCAGGCCTATGGCTGTAACTGTTTAGTGAGGAAACTACTGATTGGGTCACTCACTTGAATGACACTAATTATTGCTAGCAGTTTAGCACAGTAGCATGGTTAAGATAACAATGTAAAATTTAACATTATTCTCCAGATCAGTCTGGACATGATGTCTACAACCCCCTGTGCGTGTTATTCAACCAGACAAAACCTTCCACAATGTTCCTGATAAATGGACGCTGGTTTATAATGAGCCTTGCTTAGTTAACAATGGCAACTAAAGCAAATAGTCCGATGTTTTTGAATTTTCAAAGGGGCCTTGACACTTTTTCAAATACATACACACACACACACACACACACATATATATATATATATATATATATATATATATATATATATATACATATATAGAAATATATATATATATATATATATATATATATATATATATATATATATATATATAGATAGATAGATAGATATAATGTCATGCCAAACAAACAAAAAGAAGCAATGTAATAAACAATAACAAGGAAATGTTCAAATGTGTTTGGTTTGGGGCATTTTGGGACTTAGTGGACCGGCTAATCAGGCATGAAGGGGCAAAATAAGAATGCAGATAAGGAGGCATTAGGAGAACTTGGGGGTAGAATACAAGAGATTATGGGTGGAGGTTGCCAGAGTAGCATGCCTCTCAAACTCTTAGTGCAGTAATTCTAGACAAAGTCAAACATTATGTGGGACCACAAGCACAAAATATAGACAAATTTTAAATATTGGTTTTATAAGCATAGAAAGGTTGTGTATTGTCATGCTTTTTTTCTGAAGGATAAAAAGTCTGAAACCCGCTACAGACCCATATCACTATTAAATATTGATAACAAAATACTATCATCCATACTTGCAAATAGATTGAAAAAATTACTAGATAAAATTATCTCCCCCGAACAATCTGGTTTGACAACACTCAGACAAACAAGTGATAACACCTTAACTCTTAATACTCTAAACATATATGCTCTAATTATTGATGCTCATAAAGCATTCGATAGAGTAAATATAGATTTTCTACTCCAAACATTACCCTATTTTAATATTCCACAAAAGTGTATCCAAATTATATACAATAAGCCTTATACATCTTTATATATCAACAAAACTTGGTCTAACAGAATTCCAATTAAAAATGGAACCCGTCAAGGATGCCCCCTATCTCCCATACTTTTTAACTTATATCTTGAACCACTCTTCTTAAATATGAAACAAAATCTGTACCACAACCCCCCCAATAATATTTAATACCAAAATCTTCCTCTCAGCTTTTGCAGATGATTTGAATATCTATTGTACCACGCCAATCTCAGATGTAAACAAAATATTATCAGCTATAGAACACTTCTCAAAGATATCAAACTACAAATTGAATCTTAAAAAAACTAGCATATTTCCTTTAAAAACCCCTAAACCATTCTCGCTCTTACCACTAATAGGAAAAATCAAAACAAAAGAGATAATCAACTACTTAGGCATCACTTTCACAACAAACAACAAAGACTTTTACCTAAATAATATAACTCAAAAATGGCAAAATATTATTTTAGACCTTAATAGATGGAAAAATCTGAAACTACCTTTCCTGGCAAAAATCTCAATACTTAAAATGAATGTACTACCCAGATTACTCTACATATTCATGACTACTGAATTGAATATTCCCAATAATTTTTTTAGACAAATTCACACTCTCCTCGCAAAATTTATATGGGAACCAAAAAAAAAACAGAATCTCATACATCAAACTTTCGACTCCAAAAAATAAAGGTGGTCTAGACCTTCCCAATTTCGAAATGTATTACCTAATTACGAACGCTAATAGAGTACTACAAATAGCTGAATACAACCCAAAGAATAAAGACTGGTCCCCGATGTGGAGCATAATATACCAAAAACATATCCAAGGCTTGGATATCAACCCCAAAGCCTTACCATTTTTAAATACAAGTTTAATAAAACCATGCAAAATACTAGAACCCCTTAAACACTCCATATCACTAACTCAAAAACTCTTCAAGTATATAAATCTGACTCAAGCTATGATGATGCTACAACCCTTAGACAAAAATCCTAACCTTAAAATTAATAACCAGCCAATAAACCTGAATCCCTTTCCTAAATTAATTAATATAACCATCCAAGATATATACCCATACATAAACGGTTCTATAGAAGAATTAAGAAATCATTTGAACCTCCCCAAATCCTATCTAGTGATTCTAAGGCAAATTTAAGAATTATGTACCAGCTATTTACAAAACGCCAATATAAGCAACAATGACATAACAATCTGTAACTCACTATGGAAGACCATCCTCTCAACTAAAAAATATATCACTAATACATATAAACTAATCAAAGACATTAAATTCCAAGAAGATCTGCTTATCTCGGACTACTGGAGAAAGATCAATCCATCCATCAATACCCTTCAACTAAACCAAGCTATCAACTTAACAAACAAATCCATACCTCTTAAGAAATTGACATTTACTCAACTGATGATCTATAACAAAGCATATTTCACACCCTCTATCTTACATAAATTTAACCCTACGAAATCCCCTCTTTATCCTCACTGTAAAACGCAAACGGCTGGTATTCTCCATCTATTCTGGAGTTGTAAATGTGTATTTAAACTTTGGAATTCCCTTAAATTCCAATTACAAAATATGGGCTATCAAACTTCCACACTCAACTGGGAATTCACTCTTCTACATATCCTACCAAACAACATCTCCAAAACTCAAGCAATTACAATGATCAATATTTTTCTCCTACTGAAACTCTATATAGCAACCAATTGGCTTAATCTAAATAACATATCCTGGGAGAATTTTAAATTAATGGCAACCAAACATCTTTTAGCCCAAAAAAATGTAATCGACAAGGGTAATAAAAACATCAAACACAAGAAATTATGGGAACAAATCTTCAATATCATTCTTGCCTAGCTCATGACAATATACCAGAATCAGTTACAAATAAGGGATCTCATATTAAAAACTATATTTATAGCTCAGGAAATATTTCTTCTTTTCCCTCTCTCTTCCTTTTCTAAGACATACTCGCAATCATAATATTTTTTTACTGAAATGTAACAACCTTTTTCTTTTTTTTTTTGCCCTTGAATATAGAAAGCATCTATGTATATAGTGTAAATAGTTTTGATTGTTTCTGTTATGTATGTTTGTATTACCATCAATGTATATCATCTACTTACTGTGAAGAGGTCTTACCTCTACCTGTTTTACTATGTATGGTGTTGTAGACCAATGGAAAAAAATAAATAAAAATTATTGAAAAATAAAAAGTCTGAAACCCAAATTTGTGTCATTAGGTGGTGGTGCTGCGGTAGCGTTGTCGCCTCACAGTAAGACGTTGTCCTGTTCGATTCTCAGCTAAAGCGTCTTCTGTGTGGAGACATGCGTGAATGGCATACCGTTGAAGGTTGTGCATCAGGGCTGGCAACTCGGTACGTAAAAATCTACTGCCAGTCATTAGCGGACCGGAGTTCTGTTGTGGCGACCCCTAACTGGGAAAAGCTGTAAGATTAAACAAAAACAAAAGTTAGTACACTAACTTGCCATAAAACCTCAAACTTTATGATGACTAGACCACAAATATGAGACAAAAATCTCTATGAAAATCTGGACAGCTGAGAGGTATGCAAAGCAGTATAAGCACGTGTTGTGGCATGGTGTATGATGAATAGAGAAAGGTGGAAATGCAGCCAAGAATGGAAGGATAAGGTGAAGGTAACCACCATGGAAGCAGAGATGGAAAGAGTACTGACAGGTGATATAGGTGCCTGGGTAGCAACTAATATCAAAAGGTGAACATGAGAAGGAGCAACGTGAGCAGGGAAGGGAGCAACCAATATCACAAGGTCAGAATAGGAGGGAGCAACCTGGGCAGGGAAGGGAGCAACCAATATCACAAGGTGAGCATGAGAGGGAGCAACCTGGGCAGAGAAGGGAGCAACCAATATCACAAGGTGAGTATGAGAGGGAGCAACCTGAGCATGGAAGGGAGCAACCAATATCACAAGGTGAGCATGGGAGGGAGCAACCAATATCACAAGGTGAGTATGAGAGGGAGCAACCTGAGCAGGGAAGGGAGCAACCAATATCACAAGGTGAGCATGAGAGGGAGAACCTGAGCAGGGAAAGGAGCAACCAATATCACAAGGTGAGCATGGGATGGAGCAACCAATATCACAAGGTGAGCATGAGCGGGAGCAGCCTGAGCAGGGAAGGGAGCAACCAATATCACAAGGTAAGCATGAGAGGGAGCAACCTGGGCAGGGAAGGGAGCAACCAATATCACAAGGTGAGCATGAGAGGGAGCAACCTGAGCAGGGAAGGGAGCAACCAATACCACAAGGTGAGCATGAGAGGGAGTAACCTGAGCAGGGAAGGGTGGGAATTCCCAGATATGCTCAGAATTAGTCCAAAATGACAAAAAATACACCAAACCCACAGACATTGCCAACATCCTAGCTGACAGGTTCAGTGCAAACTCCCCCCCCCTTCCCCACCAAAAGGGCAAATATCTATCCCAGCAGAGTGCTGCCCCCCTGACATCTCAGATGTTCAGGTAAGAGCCTCCCTCTCCAAAGCAAAAAACACAGCATCAATGGGACCAGACGGTGTCCCAGGCTGTGTCCTACATGAACTCCAAGAAGAACTAAACACAAACATAAAACTACTGTTCAATCTCAGCCTTACTACAGGATATGTACCCAAAGAGTGGTGTACAGCAACAGTGGTCTCTCTCCACAAAGGTGGTGCCTCAACGGATCCTGGAAACTATCACCCTATAAGCCTGACTAGCTTGGTCTGCAAAGCTATGGAAAGGATCAACACAGACCTCATAAATAAACATATTGGGGACCTACAGACACTGGATCCTACCCAGTTCGGCTTTGTTAAGGGCAGATCCTGCCTCTTAAACCTGGTTGATTTCTTTGAAACAGTCACCAAGGCCATTGACGAGGGGAAGGTGGTCCACACAGACTACCTGGACCCTGCAAAAGCCTTCGATACCATACCCCACTCTGGCATTATAGATAAGCTCACCAGCTTAAATATAAACCCCTATGTCACTAGATGGGTTGCAAACTGGCTCAAGGACAGAACCCACATGGTTAGAATTGCTGGAGCCATGTCAGACTCCAAACCAGTTACAAGTGGCATCCCACAAGGCTCAGTCCTGGGACCTCTCTTGTTCGGTATATATTTCTCGGAGGTACAGGCTAACACGGAAGGACTGTGGCTGACCAAGTTCGCAGATGACTGCAAACTGGGTGCCATAATCGACTCTCCAGCCGACACAAGCATCCTACAAAAGGGCCTCATAGAAACAGATAACTGGTGCCAGAGCCATGGCCTCAAGCTAAACACCAAAAAGTGTATAGTCATCCCCTTTGGCAAAAACAAAGTGCCCACAAACTACCACATGGGTGGTAATCCATTAAGTACGGAAGAAGTAATTAGGGACCTGGGGACCCAAGTTGATAGCGATCTCTCATTTGACAACCACGTGGCCAAAGTGGTTAGAAAAACATTTTATATAGCCCACCTAATCATGAAGGGATTCACATCTAGATCAGGGGAGGTCATCGTGCCTCTTTACTCATCTCTCATCAGGCCCATAATTGAGTACAATGCCCCTTTTGGGATGTACCTTGCCAGACACCTGCAGCAACTGGAAAGACCCCAAAAGTACCTCACCAAGAGGATCAAAGGGCTCAAACAGATGCCATATGCTGCCCGGTTAAAGAAACTCCAGCTCTACTCAATGGCATACCGCCTGCTCAGAGGCGATCTGTGCCTGATGTATAAAGCCATGTCCAACCTGGAATTAATGGACATGTTGCACCTCGAGAGGCTTGAACCTCAGCACTGAAATAAATAGGATATGCTGGAGGGACAGATTCATAACTCAGAGGCTCCCTTCACTCTGGAATAAAATCCCAGTCCAGGTTAGGCAGAGTCCCTCATTGACTCTCTTCAAGAGGAATCTTGATGAGTGGATGGGAGATAGTAGGTTTACCCCGGGTATCACTTCTGTGTCACTGTTAGACAGAGGCACAGTATACTAACCTCGAAAAAGGGCATAGCAAAATTCATTTAAATGGGTGGCGAAAGCCAAACACACTCTGCCTAGGCTTATAAATGCCCTAGGGCAGATAGCCTAGTATGAACCTATGAACCTATGAACCTATAATATCACAAGGTGAGCATGAGAGGGAGCAACCAGGACAGGGAAGGGAGCAACTAATATCACAAGGTGAGCAGAGGAGGGAGCAACCAGTATCACAAGATGAACATTGGAGGGAGCAACCAATATCACAAGGTGATCATGGAAGGGAGCAACCAATATCACAAGGTAAGCAGGGGACAGGGAAAGGCAGCAACCAGTATCACAAGGTGTTTGGGGAAGGGAGCAATCATTATCACAAGGTGAGTGTGGGAAGGAGCAACCAATATCACAAGGTGAGCATGAGAGGGAGCAACCAATATCACAAGGTGAGCATGGGAGGGAGCAACCAATATCACAAGGTGAGCATGGGAGGGAGCAACCAATATCACATGGTGAGCATGGGAGGGAGCAACCAATATCATAAGGTAATCAGGGGACATGGAAAGGCAGCAACCAGTATCACAAGATGTTCAGGGAAGGGAGCAATCAGTATCACAAGGTGAGTGGAGGAGGGAGAAACCAATATCACAAGGTGAACATGGGAGGGAGTAACCAATATCACAAGGTGAGCATGGGAGGGAGCAACCAATATCACAAGGTAAGCAGGGGAGGGAGCAGCCAATATCACAAGGTGAGCATGGGAGGGATCAACCTGAGCAGGGAAGGGAGCAACCAATATCACAAGGTGAGCATGAGAGGGAGCAACCTGGGCCAGGAAGGCAGCAACCAGTATCACAAGGTACTCGGGGAAAGGAAGCAATCAATATCACAAGGTGAGTATGGGAGGGAGCAACTAATGTCACAAGGTGAGCATGGGAAGGAGCAACCAATATCACAAGGTGAGCATGAGAGGGAACAACCTGGGCAGGGAAGGGAGCAACAAATATCACAAGGTGAGCATGAGAGGGAGCAACCTGGGCCGGGAAGGCAGCATTTATTATTAGAAAAGTGTGAATTGTTGTGGCTGCTTAGGTTAAATTCCTACACTTTGCCTGGCATTAATGAGATTACTTCTTTGTCTTGCGTTTTGAAGTTGAAAAGTCTGCTTCGGTAGATTTTATCCTGACTTTTTCTTAACAACTGTTCATTTTTTATTGTGGTAAAAGTGTTAATTTCATATTTACTTCATTTTATTTTTTAGTAATGAATGTAATGATTCTGATACAAAGTAAGTTAGCTCAGTGTTATCGCAATATTTTATATGCTATTTATTGTTTCTTTACATTTTAATGCAATGAAACTTATGAGGTATGGGACAGTTTTTTAATGTGGGTGGTAGAATAAACATGTACTTTTATGTATTTAAGTATTTTTATGCATTTTTATATTTTTACAACTTTTTAGCATCTTTTATAGTGTATTTGTGATGTACCTTTAAATTATCTAATGAATGCTGCTTTTTTAAGCTTAACAGCCAATTGGTTCGGAGTTGGCACCTTTTTGGCTTTAAAAAGGTTGTTACACTGTTTATATATGTTTGTCTGATGAAGTCTACCTATTTGGGTAGACGAAAAGTGCTTCTCTATATTAAAGCTCGTTTTCGTGGTTCAGAGTCTACTCAGTGGCTGTTTCTGTATTTTTCAAGAGTTTGCTGTTTCCTGTTGTTTTTTCTTCAGTTTGTTTGAGTTATGGCTACTGATAATGTCTTGGGCACCACGATTGACTTACCTAGCCAACCTTCTTTAAGTCCGACTTCAGGATCTAATGACTTGGGTAATTTAACTCAACTCATTCAAGCTATGAATGAGAGGTTGGATGTTTTATCCACCCGCATGGATTCTATGTCTCAAAGTAATCCTGTCGTAAAACCAAAGGTTATTTCAGGCTCCAGCACCACTAGAGGGCATACAAACACTGCAAACGTACAGAATAATGCTGCAGGCGCATTGGGCTTTGTTTCTGAAAAGAGCACAACAACAACCAACTTTATGGGTCCTAATGTGAGATTTAACAGCAATTTAATGCCTAATGGGACAAGCACTGGAACCTCCTCTGGGCTTATTGGGCTCCCTTATGTGTCCGCTTAATGCACAGCCAATTTTTGGTGATAATTGTGCCGACCATAATAGGGAATGTCTGGCTGGAGGAGGTGAGTCTTTAATGGCTAAATTACAAGATTTTGATTGGAAATCTTTAAAAATAAAAAAGTTACAGTTGTAGATACGTTATTTTGATGAGTGTAAAAAACAGGGAGTTGTTCCCAAGGGCTTACGGTCCTGGCAATATTCCTCTGGATTAGAGGCAGAGACTGTAGTTTATGATGATTTAATAGCACTTTTTAACAGACATGGTACAGAATTGATGGATGTTATGTGTAAACACTACAGCATTACAAGTGAGACTTTAACTAAAGACATTACCGAGTTGAATAATGAAATTAGATCGCACTCAGATTTTTTAAGATACCAATATGAGTATAAAATAATTTTTTCGTCTATAGAACAGCAATTGTCTAAGAACACAGAAGTTAAACTAAAGAAGTTAAGGAGAGACATTAATGATTATAAAAGTGGAGTTGCTTATCCAACTCCACCCCTTTCACAAGGAAAAAAACTTTTTGGTCGTGTTAATGTGCAAAATACTGAACAGAAGAGGAGTAACACGGCCATTGGTCCCAAACCATCTGTGGTGGTTGATCCTGGGGTGAGTGAACTTGACCTGTTTGAGGAAGACTGGTGTGAGGATGTAGAAAAGGATCCCGTCACATACAACAATGTGAACAGGGGTAGTAACTTTAACAATAATGTGAGCAATGGTGATTCTTTTTTGAAAAGGGGCCAGAACCACCAACGAAGGTACAATACAAGGAGCAAGAAAGAGAGTTACAAACACAACAGGTAAAAGAGAAACCAGAGATCCTTTTGAATAAATGCGGAGACTTTAAGGTTTACAATTTTTCGAGTTTTGCAATAGATCAAGACTTATGTGAACTTTTTGGTAAGGGTTTGACTTTTGTTCCTGCTAACCATTTAAATTTGCCCGACATTTTGATCGATTTAAAACTTTTTACTCGAAAATTGAATCTGGCTTTGATGTTTGGTGGTGAAAACCACTTTGAGACTTCTTTGAGGGTGGCTAGTACCTTCAATCCACCCTTACATCCAACACTGTCCTTATTTGAGCACATGTGTGAATTTGATTTGAGGAACTTGAACAAGGTGAGAAAGAAGCTTGGCCCTACTAATATGACTAAGAATGAAGCTGAAGCACTGAGCTTAGTTAGATCTTTACCAGTTCATTTGTTGAAACCCGATAAGGGTGGAGGACTGGTGATCATGGACAACGACCAGTATGAAACTAGAATGACAAAAGTCTTGGACAGTAAAATTTACATGAGGTCTAGTGTCAATGAGATGAATTCTGTATATAACAAAATGTATTCCTTTTTTAGGGATTTATTGATTGAAGGTATGGTTAGTATGGATACCAATAATTATTTGATGGTCTTGAATCCGAAAATACCTAACTTGTTTGGGTTACCTAAACCTCACAAAAATCTTCAGGATCCCCCTATGAGAGCCTTAGTTAATGCAAAGTCTTCCATCACATATGCTTGTTCTAAGTATGTAGACTCTGTTTTAAAGAAGTATGTGGTTCAGGAAGACCAGATTTGCAAGGACTCTTGGGCCTTTTTAAAAACAGTGGATAGGTTTGAGTTCCAGGACAATGTAATGTTTTTAACTATAGAAGTTGTTGACCTATACTTTTCTATTCCACATGATGTAGGTTTAGAATATGTAACAGAATGATTGTTATTTTATGGGGCAGACAGTAAAGAAATTAGATTAATTCAGGAGATGCTGGATGTTATTTTGAACAGTAATTTTGTCAGGTTCAATAGTGAAATTTACAAACAGGTGGTAGGTGTAGCGATGGGCTCCCCGAGTGGGGCGAGCTATGCTAACTTAGTGTTGTCACATCGGGAACATGAGAATGTTTTCAGAAAAGAGATGTACAAGAAGGTGAAGTTATACTATAGGTATTTGGATGACATCTTTATTATGTTTGAAGGTAACGAAAATGAAGCGAAGGTATTTGTTGAGTACTTGAATAATAGTACTCCCTTCTTGAGATTTACTTACACCTTTCACGAGGACACTATTTATTTTATTTTTATTTATTTTACATTTGTTGACCGGGCTGGTCCAACTGGATTTATGTCCATTTTCAGCAGAGGCCCGGGGAGAAAAGCTCCACATGCAAGCGATTGTAATATCAGGTAAAAATATTAGACATGGTTATAATATATATGACAAAATCATTGGATATGAAGGCAGAAATGGAGAAAAAATAGTGAGTGTATTTTGTTAGGAGTTTCTAGAGCTAGAGAAAGTAAAAAAGAAAAAAAAAATGAAAAGAAATTTTTCTAGTACCTAGATAGCTGAGGAAAGGAAGTTATTTACAGCAGAGAAGTTGAGAGTACCTAGATACCAAGGTAATCTAGTCAGGGTTGCTACAGGGGCAGAGCCAGTGGGTTTTGAGGTGTGTTTTGAGTTGGGATTTGAAGCAGGGAAGAGAGGAGATTGCTGTGAGATTGTGAGGAAGAGTATTCCAGGTTTTTCCTACTGTATTGGAAAACAAGGATTTGCCAGCTGAGTTATTGGGTTTACTAGTTGATATAAGTAGTTTGTCGGAGGAGCGAAGGCTTTTAAGATTGCAGTATGGAGTGATAAGTGATGTGAGAATGGGTGTGTTTAAGGGTTTGTAAAGGATTTTGTGGGTTAAGGAGATCTGTTGAAATAGAATTTGGTTTTGTAGTTCTAGCCATTGTAGTTGCCTTAAGTTTTGGCAGTGGTGAGTTCTAAAAGTAGAATTGGTGGCAAATCTGGCAATATTGTTGTAGGCAGCAGACAGTTTGCTGAGGTTAGCTTTTGACAATGAAGTATAGATGGGAGAGGCATACAGGAGAGTCGAGATAAGATAGGTCTGGGCAATGGAAGTTCTAGCATGTGGAGTAAGGAATGGTTTAATTCTATAGAGGGAGCCTAGTTTTCTGTTAACTAATTTTATAGTATTGCAGATGTATGTGTCAAAGGTCAGATTGTTGTCTATTTCAACTCCGAGAAGTTTGGTAGATGGATCGGGTGAGATGTTTGTGCCATTAGTTGATGTGACACTGAAATTCAGTGGAGAGGATTTTCGGGTTGGTGAAAAGAGTAATAATTTGGTTTTTTTGGGGTTCAAAATTAAGCATCGTTTGAGGAACCAACATTCTACGGTTTCAAAAGTATTTTGGGTGAGAGAGTGCAGTACAGAGGGGGATGAGGCAGAACAGATTAAAGTGGAATCATCTGCATATTGTATACAGGTGGCAGGAGAAATATGGGTATGGAGATCATTAATGAAAATTCCTTGATGTAGATCTAAAAAAGACATGGTTAGAAAGAGGTATTTGGCTAAGATTTACAGGAAACCTACATACTCAAACACCCTTTTACATTGTACCAGTTGTCACCCTTTCTACCAGAAAAGGTCTGTCCTAAAAGGTCAATTAGTAAGGGCAGCTCAGATGACAACTGAGATTCATACTTTTGAAAACTAATGTAGTTTGTTAAGAAATATGTTTTTGAGTGGGGGTTATCCTGAAAGTTTAGTGTTTGAACTGATAGGTGAAGTACGACACAAAAGACTCTGTGGGATTTATAGCCCAATTTTATCTAGAAAACCTCAAAGTATTAATGGGAGTGATGTAGAGAGTATTGAATCATCCACTATTCACCATTTGCCTTTGGACAAAATAGACGAGTCTGAAAAACCTTTTTTCAGAAAGAGTTTTATTATACCTTTTTGTACAGAAGCAGGGGAGATTGGTAACATTTTGAGAAGGAATTGGAATTTACTGTTATATGAAAGAGATTTAGTGGATAAGGTGGGTAACCACCCTACTATAATTTTCAGGAGGGGTAGGAACTTGAAGAGCATAGTGGAGACCAACATTATGAAGGCCCACAGGATTGAGGGTACTTACAAATGTGAATCTTGTAATTACTGTAGGCATATTGCTACAGGTATTAGTTTTGAAGTCAACCACTATGTTTATAAGGCTAGAGGTAGATACAACTGTAACTCTGAATCAGTGGTTTATTTAGCTTCCTGTCAGTTATGCCCAGCATTTTATGTTGGGAAAACTGACAGGAAGCTTAGAGAAAGGATTTACGAACATATTTACCATATCAAGAAGAACAGCAATACTAATGCACTGGCAAGACCCTGTAATGAGTATCCGACCCACCATTTTGTATTTGGAATTATTGACCAGGTAGTTACAGATGGAAAAGGTGGACCTTGTCAGTTGTTATTAGAAAAGTGTGAATTGTTATGGCAACTTAGGTTAAATTCCTACACTTTGACTGGCATTAATGAGATTACTTCTTTGTCTTGTGTTTTGAAGTTGAAAAGTCTGCTTCGGTAGATTTTTTCCTGACTTTTCTTAACAACTGTTCATTTTTTATTATGGTAAAAGTGGTAATTTCATATTTACTTCATTTTATTTTTTTTAGTAATGAATGTAATGATTCTGATACAAAGTAAGTTAGCTCGGTGTTATCGCAATATTTAATATTATATATTTTATATGCTATTTATTGTTTCTTTACACTTTAATGCAATGAAACTTATGAGGTATAGGACAGTTTTTTCATGTGGGTGGTAGAATAAGCATGTACTTTAATTTATTTAAGTATTTTTGTGCATTTTTATATTTTTATAACTTTTTAGCATCTTTTATAGTGTATTTGTGATGTACCTTTATATTTTCTAATGAATGCTGTTTTTTAAGCTTAAGAGCCAATTGGTTTGGAGTTGGCACCTTTTTTGCTTTAAAAAGGTTGTTACACTGTTTATATATGTTTGTCTGATGAAGTCTACCTATTTGGGTAGACGAAAAGCGCTTCACTACATTAAAGTTTGTTTTGGTGGTCCAGAGACTACTCAGTGGCTCTTTCTGTATTTTTCAATATCACAATGTGAGCAGGGGAGGGAGCAACCTGAGCAGGGAAGGGAGCAACCAATATCACAAGGTGAGCATGAGAAGGAGCAACCTGGGTAGGGAAGGGAGCAACCATTATCACAAGGTGACCATGGGAGGGAGCACCCTGGGCAGGAAAGGGAGCAACTAATACCACAAGGTGAGCGTGGCAAGGAGCAACCAATATCACAAGGTGAGCATGAGAGGGAGCAACCTGGGCTGGGAAGGCAGCAACCAGTATCACAAGGTGTTCGGGGAAGGGAGCAACCAATATCACGAGGTGAGCATGGGAGGGAGCACCTAATATCACAAGGTGAGCATGGGAGGGAGCAACCAATATCATAAGGTGAGCATAGGAGGGAGCAACCAATATCACAAGGTGAGCATGGGAGGGAGCAACCAATATCACAAAGTGAGCAGGGGACAGGGAAAGGCAGCAACCAGTGTCACAAGGTGTTCGGGGAAGGGAGCAATCAGTATCACAAATTGAGTGGGGGGGGGCTACCAATATCACAAGGTGAGCATGGGAGGGAGCAACCAATATCACAAGGTGAGCAGGGGAGGGAGCACCAAATATCACAAAGTGAGCATGGGAGGGAGCAACCTGAGCAGGGAAGGGAGCAACCAATATCACAAGGTGAGCATGGGAGGGAGCAACCGATATCACAAGGTGTTCGGAGAAGGGAGCAACCAATATCACAAGGTGAGCATGGGAGGGAGCAACTAATATCACAAGGTGAGCAGGGGAGGGAGCAACCAATATCACAAGGTGAGCATGGGAGGGAGCAACCAATATCACAAGATGAGCATGGGAGGGAGCAGCCAATATCACAAGGTGAGCATGGGAGGGAGCAAGAATTATCACAAGGTGAGCATGGGAGGGAGCAACTAATATGACAAGATGAGCATGGAAGGGAGCAACCAATATCACAAGGTGAGCAGGGGAGGCAGCAACCAATATCACAAGATGAGCATGGGAGGGAGCAGCCAATATCACAAGGTGAGCATGGGAGGGAGCAACCAATATCACAAGGTGAGCATGGGAGGGAGCAACCAATATCACAAGGTGAGCATGGGAGGGAGCAACCAATATCACAAGGTGAGCATGGGAGGGAGCAACCAATATCACAAGGTGAGCAGGGGACAGGGAAGGGCAGCAACCAGTATCACAAGGTGTTCGGGGAAGGGAGCAATCAATATCCTAAGGTGAGTGGGGGAGGGAGCAACCAATATGACAAGGTGAATGGGGGAGGGAGCAACCAATATCACAAGGTGAGCATGGGAGGGAGAAACCACTATCACAAGGTGAGCATGGGAGGGAGCAACTAATATCACAAGGTGAGCTTGGGAGGGAGCAACCAATATCACAAGGTGAGCATGGGAGGGAGCAACCAATATCTCAAGATGAGCAGGGGACAGGGAAAGGCAACAACCAGTATCACAAAGTGTTCAGGGAAGGGAGCAAGCAATATCACAAGGTGAGTGGGGGAGGGAGCAACCAATGTCACAAGGTGAGCATGGGAGGGAGCAACCTGAGCAGGGAAGGGAGCAACCAATGTCACAAGGTGAGCATGAGAGGGAGCAACCTGGGCAGGGAAGGGAGCAACCAATATCACAAGGTGAGCAGGTGAGGGAGCAACCAATATCACAAGGTGAGTGAGGGGGGAGCAACAAATATCACCAGGTGAGCGGGGGAGGCAGCGAGGAGGAGACTGCCAGCTACGTGTAAGGCAGAGACCAAAAGAAAAAGAACAGAGAAGTCTTATAGGAAGAGCACACAAGGGATGCAGAAGAGCTTACAAACACCACATGCAAGGAAGCAAGCAAGTAGCACAGACATTAAGGAAGACAGAATGATGCAAGTGGAGGCAACAATGTTACAACTAGGAGGGCTAGTGACAAGGGGCAGGTAGCAAATTAGAGGAGTACCACTGTGAGGAAAGAGACGATGATTTTGGTGACTGGGACTCAGTCATAAAGGGGATCAGGAGTCTAGACAATTGGGACAGCAGAGACCAGATGTCAGTGGAATTGGTCTCAAGGCTTGGACTAAGTAAAATATGAGAGAAGAAGCGATCACCATGGGAGAGGGTGGACACATTGTGGTGCATGCATGCATCAGCAATCATAATAGGCAGCTAAGGATGCAGGAAGAGAGGTCAGTGTGGTGGCAGAGAGATGTCAGGAAAGGGGGTTAGCAATGCTATTCTCAGTAGTGTTACCTGTACTAGCAGCAAGGGCATGCAGAGTAAGGAGATGATTAAGGAGTGTGATGAGTGGCTGTGGCAGTGGATAGGGGGAACAGGCATAGGACTGGTACGATGACTACAGGCGACCTGGCAGAGAAACCAGATATGTGCAGGGACAGCCATACTTAATGCTAGATTCAAAGGCTAAACTAAGATAGACATGGCGGAGGGTAGCAAAATCAGAAGAGATGGTGTAGGTGTTTAGGCTGTATGCAGATGGTAAAAAGAGATGTAGAACATAGTAGATAAACAAAGATAACTGGGACCATTACTGGGTATTCTTACTTTGCAGTGGCAGGAGGCTAGGAATGAAGAAGGAGGAGCTGTCAGCAGTGATGTAAGAAAGGAGGGAGGAGATGGGCCAATAACAAGATGGGTCAGGACTTGAAGTCCAGGATACAGGTCGATAGGGAATGACAGAAAACAGAGATAATGATGGGGTTGGACTGGAAATCTATACACATCAGCTGAGGTCAGAGAGAAAGGCTAAAATCCAACCAGCAATGGAGCAAGGGCATAACCAGGGATAGAAGCAATGTTAAGTGTCTTGTCAGTTTATGTAGGTAAGGTGGAGAGATGATCGATGCAGTGTATTCTTTCTTCACCATACACAAGAGAAGAGGATAAAACAATGGAGGATAGAGTAAAGGACACGAACAGGAAGACGAGAGCAATGCATATGAGGGGTTTGAACTTTCCAGGAGCAGTCCGGGAGAGTCCATGCTCTGAAATAGCAAGGAAGAGGGAGTTGATTGAGGTCTTGAACCATGAGAGATTCAGCTCAGGGCATGGCAGAAAACATGTCTGAAAAGGATCCTAGGACCAACCTACCTACCTGGTTAACAAATAAAATAAATAAGTGAAAACTGATGCAGGATATAATCCTAGGCACTGTTTTAGATGCCTTGGATGTTGAGTTTGAACTACCATTAGCCAACAGTACTGATGCCTGTTTGTGGTTTAAAGCAAGGGGGGGAAATAAAACTAAAAAGACAAAGGCAATGTTTTGAGAATTAAAAAGCGAGGCTTATCTCAAGCAGCAACATAATCACTGATGAATTAGGACACTGTGAGCAAACTCAGTGAGTAAAGTAGCCATGGGAGTGTGTAAAGGATGGAGTATTCAGAGGTAGAGGCAAAAATGTGAGTAATGGGCAAAACAAAGAAACGCAAGAAGAAAACGCCAATGTGGCTGTATTGGCACAATTGGGGCAAAAGATATGCCCTACAAGATCTGGAGAGGATGGGTAGGTAGGTAGACAGAACAAGTACAAGAAGGCTGGGGAAAAGGCGACAAAGATCCTAAGGGCCGTGTAGAGTTAACAGCATAGGTCAAGAAGATCAACAATGACTTTTAAAGTACATACCAGAAAGAATGAGGAGAGGAACAGAACTGGCCAAGCTGAGCAAAGATGGCATAAAGGTCACAAAGATTGGGGAAACAGAGGTACTGAATACATACTTTGATTCAGACTTCATAAAAGAAAGTAGTGCAGTGGGTTAATGTTGATGTTTCTTGTGGCAAGGGTCCAAAGCCTTTATTTGGTAGCTGGAGCAGAGGGTCAGTCTGGCAATTGATGCAGAGGGCTAAGGCTGGGAGCTGCAATTCCTGTGGTACAGGGCTTGATTCCCCCAGCCCTCTTCTGCCTACTGGGTGACCTTGAGCAATTTACTTACCCAGACAGTGCTTGGGGTCAACTGGAAATTTGGGCTCCCTTCCTCAGTGGACTGCTGGACTGCAAGCCTATTACCTGCCTCTAAACCTTCAAAAAGGAGGGTGTCATGTGAGACGGGTGACTGAGCAGAGTGGAGAGAATTGTGTGCAGATACCAGAACAGAAAGGGAGGAGGAGCAGAGGAAATTAACTGCTCTGGTGGAGAATACAGCACAAGGACCTGATTGGTCTCACCCCAGGGTCCTCAGAAATAATGACCAAAGTGTTGGCAGACCCCCCCCCTCCCCCCAGATAGAGAAATGCAATACTTCATTGGCTGGTGCAGAAGTGCCAGAGGGTCAGAGGGCAGCAACTATGGTACCCTTGTAGAAGGGCGTACGGACATCTTAAAAAAATTGAGTAACAGCAGGCCTGCTAGCTTATTAAGAGTGATAGAAAAAGTCCTGGAGAGAATCATTTGGGGAAGGCCGGTAGCATTACTAGGGGATGGTAATCTTCACAACTGCAACCTGCATTGGATATCTGCTAGAAGGAGCTGTCAATCAACCCTCATCCAGCTTTATGAACAGATTACAAGACAATTTTTGAATAAAACACTGGCAGATATAATCTACCTAAACTTCAGCAAGACCTTTGTCTCAGTCCCAAACAGGAGATTGACAGGAAAACTGGAGGAAGTTGGGATAGGTCCAAGACTGAGGAACTGGACAGTTGTATGGCTGAAAGATAGGAAACAGTGACTTATGATGAGAGAAGCAATGTCTGGAATTAGAGAAGTGACTAATGGAGTGCCACTGTAATCTCTCCTGGGTCCAGTACTCTTCATTGTGCTTCTATCAAACAGGAAGGAAAAAAGAACAGATCCGGGGATGCTGATCACCCCTGGGTTCACACCCTTAGCCGGCCTTAGGCATAGGCCAACTAGGCAGCTTCCTAGGGTGCCACTCTAGCAGGGGAGCTTTTCCAGTAATCTGGATGGTGTAGGTTGACCAGGATGGGGGCACAGGGTGGTGTTGAAGGGGCATTGTGGAGACCTTTTGCCTAGGGCACCAGTTGACCAAAGGCCAGTCCTTGATGCAAGGCAGTGGCAAAAGCAAACAGAATTATGGGCTGTATTTCCAGGAGGATTAGATTCGAGGAGCAAAGAAATGATGCCGCCACTCTTTTGTCATATCACACATTGATTACTGCAAGCAGTTCTGCTGGCCATAACAGGGCACACTATCAGGCTGCTGTAAGGAATTTACAGGAAAACTACCAGAAAGATATATGAGTTGAAGGGGCTGGAATATAACCAGAGGCTGGAGGAACAACAGCTCTTCTCCACAAAGCCAAGAGACAGGTGGGATGGGACATGACTGTGGTGCACAAGATCATGTAAATGAAACAAGAAGGGGGTCATTCTAAACAGAAAGGACAGAGGGGAGGATAGCAGACTGCACAGGCAGCAGACTGCTGGGAATAACTACCCTGAATCTTCAAAAGCAGTGTTCCCCTACAGTGGTTAGATCCATGGAATAGACTGTGAAGAAATGTGGGGGAGATGGAATCCATCGAGACATTGAGAAGGCTATGGGACAGGTGGAAAATGGCAAGGAGGTAAGGATGAAGGGGAAACAGATGCTAAAGAACTTAAAAGGACACTCTAGATAGGCTTATTGCCTCCTGCTACCGTGTAGCAAATGTAATATAAGGCAATGCAATGAATATAAATCTGGGAAAAATTATTTGTAGAAAGCATGTCTTAATAACTAAAGACTATGATGAATAAAAATGAGCCTTCTTTTCAGGATAACCAGACAGCAAGCCAACTGTGATAATCCAGATTGGCAATATTGCTTCATACAAAGAGCTATTGTACAATGACAGACATTCTAAAATACCATCATATTGTAAAGATTCATTTCACTGTGCTGTAACTTTTGAAGATAAATGTATCCTTCTTTTCAGTACATCTGGTTTGATGAGTGTTTATATAAAAATATTTAACATATTCTCCATTCATTTATTCAGGAAATTTTCATCTGCTATTGTGTCTGTGTTTGGAAACCAAAAATTGTAACCAGGTTTTTCGTGCAGGGGCTAAATTTTGAAACAACACAATGTAGATCAAATATACTTCTTTGTTATTTCAACAGTTTCTTCCTGTGAGAAGGATAGCCATTTTAATTTAACTGTCTGAATTTAGAAGACATTTCATCTGTGAAAGCATTTCTTACTACTTAGATCTGAATATCTTCATAAAGTATAGATTATCACTGAAACATAAACTGGAAAATATAAGAAAACCAGGTGTAAATACAACTCTTGATCTTAAACACAGGAAATTGAGGTTGGCATAATGACTACATTGTTCCTTACAGACACAAGGTATCGTTTTTTTTTTGTTTTTTTTTTTGCACCTTTGGGAAGTATGGCTGGCTTAAATAGGACCCTGGGGACATTAGCCTAGTAACCACTTATTAACTGACTCAGGAGGCTACAACATTTTTAGTCTGGCAAGGTGTACATCAGATCCACATTGTCTACCTGTCATAAACTCTCTTTATCATTACTGAAAATGACATTCTACTATTCAAGAGGCCAGTGAGTTTCAGCAGTCTAATGCCAGCTTTGCAGACACGTAATCTAGCCTCAGAAATAAATCTTCCCTGTTTTTGCATGCCTCACATGCCCCTCTTCTGCCACTGTCCTTCTTGACTTTCACTGCAGCTGTCCATCACATCATGGAAATGTGCATCCAGAGATACTTCTCTTGTATAGTTCTTCAGGTCTGCATGCATTGAGGACCTCCAAGTTACCTGACAGCATTGTTCCTAGAGTAAATGGATTATTTTCACTGTCTTACCTGTGGATATCTTTAGTAATCATGATGCCTTTTCAGCGAGTAGAGTTTCCTATACTCGACAAACCACTCCAGCTGATACTCCAACAATTCCCTATTTAAAAGAACAATGACTTCTGGATTCCTTTATTCCACGTCTTAATGTAATGTTCAGTTGTTAAGATTTTAGACTTACAGCTGCAAGGTCTACTGTTCAGTCCAGATCTCCAGTCACTGTTTGCATCAGTGTTCATGTGTTCCCTGTGTCTGTACGAGCTTTTGTAAGATATATTAGTTTCATATCACCTCCCAGATTCATGCTGGTTGATCCAAAGTTTCCTTATGTACTGCATTCAGACTTGGCCTTGTGACCCAGGTCATATGACCATTTCACTTACTTAGTAAATGAATAAAAAGATAATTAGTACTTATTCCTTTTCAATCATGTATCTTGTTAGTTGCCACCATCTACCTTTCTGTACAGACTTCTGTAGGTCATTTGAGATGTTTTAATGACTCCCAGTCACTTTTGTTTTCTTCTGAATTAAAGACAGGCTCAGCAAGGATGCATTCCTTCCTAAAATTCCTGCTTTGTATTTTTTGAGATGGAATCCCAGTTGCTTTCTCTCTAACAATTACCAAAGTCTACATGCTTCCCCAGTGAATTGCAAGTGTTAAAGTTAATAAAGATACAACTCCCACCGTTAAACTGGATGAGACTCAACCGGCTGAAGAAAATTAAAAGTAAGTGACCCCCTGTGGCCTCCTTTTGGGGAATGGGCTACCCCTTTTCCAACATATATAATCGAATTCCACAGCTACACAAATATGAAGAAGGGAAAAATTTCCCAAAAGCGATTGCTGCCAACACACACTTAGAACTGTACCAGAAGTGACTTCCTATGGAAAGCAATGACCAGTGAAGTCAACACTGCTGAGTTAAACTGAGGAAGTGGATTCCTCATAGACCTGTGACTTAGGGAAGAGCAGGGAAGCTAGTCTATATACATTTTCTGCTGCAAAAGTGCAGTGTTCTTTTCCTTCACACCTATGCTACCATTATCTGTGAATGTTCTCTATTACCTCCTCTGCGATGGTGTCACTTATGACCAGGCTTATTTAGCCTATGAGCTGGTGTAACGTGTCCATAATGAAACAGGAACAAGTCCATGACCAATAAACAAGGCAGTCACTCTTCATCTACATGTCAGATATGACCACTTCCCTTACCGCTAACCTCTGCTGCCTTTTATTGAGTCACCTCCTCCACCCTCCCCACCAGTTTAGGACAATGTCCATGCCTCTCACTTTCATTATTAGCCTGTGTCCAGAGCAAAGCCACAGGCCTTACTGACATCCATTTGGACCACTTACACTGTATTTTCTTTCTCTGTCTCTGTGAGACATGCAAGTGGATTAGGTTGGACTGACGAGATCTTCATTCCACCAAACTTTCTATGTAGGACCTCCATTCCCTTCATTCTCAAGTTCTTGGTCAGTCTCTACATTAAAAGGTGGGAGCAGTAAGGGGGATGGAGATTTGGTCAGTCTGTACATTAAAAGGCGGGAGCAGTAAGGGGATGGACATTTGGTCAGTCTGTACATTAAAAGGCGGGAGCAGTAAGGGGGATGGACATTTGGTCAGTCTGTACATTAAAAGGCGGGAGCAGTAAGGGGGATGGAGATTTGGTCAGTCTGTACATTAAAAGGTGGGAGCAGTAAGAGGGATGGAGATTTGGTCAGTCTGTACATTAAAAGGTGGGAGCAGTAAGGGGGATGGAGATTTGGTCAGTCTGTACATTAAAATGTGGGAGCAGTAAGGGGGATGGAGATTTGGTCAGTCTGTACATTAAAAGGCGGGAGCAGTAAGGGGGATGGAGATTTGGTCAGTCTGTACATTAAAAGGCGGGAGCAGTAAGGGGGATGGAGATTTGGTCAGTCTGTACATTAAAAGGCGGGAGCAGTAAGGGGGATGAAGATTTGGTCAGTCTCTACATTAAAGGCGGGAGCAGTAGGGGGGATGGAGATTTGGTCAGTCTGTACATTAAAAGGCGGGAGCAGTAAGGGGGATGGAGATTTGGTCAGTCTCTACATTAAAAGGCGGGAGCAGTAGGGGGGATGGAGATTTGGTCAGTCTGTACATTAAAAGGTGGGAGCAGTAAGGGGGATGGAGATTTGGTCAGTCTGTACATTAAAAGGTGGGAGCAGTAAGGGGGGTGGAGATTTGGTCAGTCTGCACATTAAAAGGCGGGAGCATTAAGGGGGATGGAGATTTGGTCAGTCTGTACATTAAAAGGTGGGATCAGTAAGGGGGATGGAGATTTGGTCAGTCTGTACATTAAAAGGCGGGAGCAGTAAGGGGGATGGAGATTTGGTCAGTCTGTACATTAAAAGGCGGGAGCAGTAAGGGGGATGGAGATTTGGTCAGTCTGTACATTAAAAGGCGGGAGCAGTAAGGGGGATGGAGATTTGGTCAGTCTGTACATTAAAAGGTGGGAGCAGTAAGGGGGATGGAGATTTGGTCAGTCTGTACATTAAAAGGTGGGAGCAGTAACGGGGATGGAGATTTGGTCAGTCTGTACATTAAAAGGCGGGAGCAGTAAGGGGGATGGAGATTTGGTCAGTCTGTACATTAAAAGGCGGGAGCAGTAAGGGGGATGGACATTTGGTCAGTCTGTACATTAAAAGATGGGAGCAGTAAGGGGGATGGACATTTGGTCAGTTTGTACATTAAAAGGCGGGAGCAGTAAGGGGGATGGAGATTTGGTCAGTCTGTACATTAAAAGGCGGGAGCAGTAAGGGGGATGGAGATGTTTGCATGAATCACATTATGCCTTGTCAGGAGCCTGAGGGATAGGATGAGTCACCTACCTGTGGTACTGCTGAATGGCAATACCAACATATCTGAGTGTAGGGTACAGGACGTATCTAAACATAGGGGATAGGGCATATTTGAACACAGGGTGTAGGGCATATCTAAGCACAGGAGATAGGGTTATCTAAGCATAGGGTACAGGGCATATCTGAACACAGGATATAGGGCATATCTGAACACAAGGTATAGGGCATATCTGAGCACAGAGTATAGGGCATATCTGAACACAGGATATAGGGTGTATCTGAGCACAGGGTACAGGACATATCACAGCACAGGATATAGGGCATATGCAAGCACAGGGTACAGGGCATATCTGAAAACAGGTTATAGGGAATATCAGATCACAAGGTATAGGGTATATTTGAGTACAGGGTCTAAGGCATATCTGAACACAGCATATCGGGCATATCTGAGCATAGGGTAAAGGGCACTGGACAAGGTAGTGTATGGATGTAGCCTTTACAAAAGGATGAGTAGACAGTGGAGCCATGATGTGTCTGTGTATCTGAAGAGTGTGCGAATGTGCCCAGCAGAGGAAGTATAGGGCATGGCAGATGAGGAAGGGATAACTGAGACTTAGCTCTAAAGCCTTAAAGAAATAACAGAGGAATCTTTGTCTGTGGCTACAGTATAGTGAACAAGTGATAAAAAAGCTGAAGGAATTACAGCCCAACAGTTGGAAAACGGTGAAACAATGGAGAGAAATGACAGTGTTTGATCTTGCTCATCTCACAGTAAAATGGGAAGGAATAACATCAATTGTGCACTCAAAGAGGGTATTGGAGAATGTGCTCATATATGTATGGCTTTACTAGATCTTGAATGGCAAAAATCATAAGTGGGCAGTAATTTCTGGGACTTGGTCCTCTCAAACCAAAATGACAATTGATATTGTAACCAATCCTGCATAGCCTGGTCCTCTCTAACCAAATGAGATTCAGTACAATAAGAAAAATACAAGGAGGTTGCCAGCATTTTTTGTTTGTTTGTTTTACGAGATATTAGATAAGTATGATGGCGACATCACAGTGTGATCTCTGATCAAGAAAGCAGGTGCAAACAAGGCCCAACAAATATAGACATGTAAACAGTTTGGAGATTGGACTTTGATGGATGAGCTTAAAAATAAGTAGTAATGGAGATGACTTGTTAAGAAAGATAAATAAGGTTAGAGCAGAGAATGTGTCACCTTTACACTAGTATGTGCAGTGGTGTCACCTTTACACTAGTAAGTGCAGTGGTGTCACCTTTACACTAGTAAGTGCAGTGGTGTCACCTTTTCACTAGTATGTGCAGTGGTGTCACCTTTACACTAGTAAGTGTAGTGGTGTCACCTTTACACTAGTATGTGTAGCGGTGTACACAGGTAACTGCAAAAATTCTGAACCTGCATCTGTGAGCCACAGAACACCTGAACTACAAATGCAAACGAGACAATATATACTAACTCTGAAGCTGGGGTACCTTGGAGTATTTCCTCTCCTTTGGGGTGAAGTAAGCTCAGAGATGGCAAGTATGAGGAATAGTGGGGGTGTTAGAAAAGGGCGAAGCCCCCTGAACAAATGTAATGAAGTAAAAATGAGTTGCAAAATTTGTTGTTTTTTTCTTATATCACAGTTTATTTTTCTGGGCTGAGGGACCAATGATTTCAGGTCTCAAACTTGGGATATGTATAAACAGGGAGGTTGTAATACTTGTGAGGCAGGTGTCCATTAGTGTGCATTACATAGCAGGTATACTATCCTTGTATATATTAATAATTATTGTGAATATTCACTAAATGTAAACACAAAACAAATGGTATAAGGTCATATTGTGAGTGCAGAATTCACCCTTATTTATACAACAGCAGAAATTACTGAAATTAGAAGAGAGTCATGGCAAACACAATCTCAGAAGAAATTTTAATGACAAACAAAATGACAGATTAGGTGGTGTGTAAATAAAATATCGATAAAAAGGTGCTAAAATTGATTTAGTATAACCAAATGGGCAAAGTTTATTTCATGAGATGACATATGATTTGAGAGCACGCGTGACTAAATGTATATAAAGTATGATTTTTGTAACAGCTAGTGTGCATGAAGGTTTTGAAATGGCAGCTAAAGAAAAACATGAATGAACTCAGTATTGCAGTGATCAGTATACAATGTAGTCTTTTGTATCACACAGCAGTATTTATCTCGTTATAGCCTTATTACTGAAAATGTGGCAAAGTAGCATGTATAACTCATAAAAATGAAAACAAAAGCGTTGACCACAATACCGCACGTATCATTGCCTACCACAGCAAGAGTTTTCCTGTTCAATTATTGGCCAAGGTGTCTTCTTTTCAGTGACGGAATATCCTCCCTGCTCCAAGTGGATGTTCAGTGGGTGCTCTGTTTTCCTCTCCTCCCACCTCTCAGATATGTTCCAGGTAAATTAACCCACTCCAAACAGCTCATAGTTGTGAGAGTAGCATGTGAGTGAGTGAGATTGTGCATTCAGCAATAGACTTATGCTCTGGTCAGTCTCGGTTTCATTGAGCTTTGACCATTTAACCACCAGGCTAGAGTCCTGGGTTCCATGACTGCCATAAAGTGTTTCATCAGAAACTGGATGGATAGAAAATGATCAAGTAAATGGTGATACACAGTGACTAATTCATTGCAAATGATCCAATGTGGAAATGAGTGAAGTAAGGGTGACTCACTGGTCAGTGTTCATAAATTCAAACTCCGAGCCTCCAAGGAGACTCTACAAGAGTTTGCCATGAATAGCAGAGGAGTTATATTGGATCTATATTAATTCTGCAAAAGACATATTCATCGAATACATCTTCAGTGAACACCAGCCGCCGAAATTCACTTCAGTGAACTGTGGAATTTTTCCCATGGTTCCCAAACACTTCGGCCATCAACCGTCCGGGACACACAATAGACTAAATCAAATTTACTCAAGTGGGGAGCTTTGTCCCCACACTCCCCCAATGTGGTGCCCCCACACACCCCCTAGCTATATATATATATACCAACTCTGAGATCGCACTATTGTGGGGAAAGGGGCAAAGTTGAGGTGATGGCCAAATGTTTTTGAACTGTGGGAAAAATTCCACTGTTCACTGAAGAAAATTTCAGCGGCTGGTGTTCGCTGAAGATGTATTCGATGAATACGTCCTTTGCAGAACTAATATAGACCCATTATATTCTCCTTTGTCAAACCACTGACCCAAGGCATCCTAAATGCCTGTAGACTTCCAGCTTTTTACTGGCAAACCATTCTCCTGTGAAAAGATCTTGCCCCTATAATACATTTATAAGGAGGATAGCTCACAAACAATTATTTCTGGTTCCCATAACATGCGCCCTAAATTCAGTCCTAGTGTTGCTGCCATGGTGTCATCATTCACAAATTTATAGCTCTAAATTAAATCTTCTCTAACAAATCTATATATAACTGAATACAGTGACAATTTTTAGCATGGTCTCATAATACAGGTGCTAACCCTAGTAATTTGTCTACTAAAGCACTTTTGGATCCTTTCCAGCTTGTAGTACTGACTGCGATTATACAAACAGGCAGCTGCATAGTATTCGGTTATTGGTCTTACTACAGCCTTGTAGATCAGTAGTAGAATATTTTCTTTCCTACCAGTTACGCTTCATAAGATATACTATATAATTATGTAGCATTTTCTAGTTGTTGCTTGTGTATTATCCCCATACAAAAGTCCCCTATCTACAATAACACCTAAATCCTATATCGTCTACTCACTTTCAGATATAACATTATTTATGGTATATGGGTAATAGGGATTGTCTTTGACAAAGTGCAGTATTTTTGTTTTCCTGACATTAAAGTCTATTTGCCCTCTCATTGGCCACATATATAAGGAATCTACTTAGCTTGATGCTTTATAGAGCTCACACTTTTGCCCACTTTAGATGCTGACACTTCCAAAGCAGAATTCCATATCCATGGAACAAATCCTGTTATAAACTTCACTGAAACAGCCTAGGTAGGCATGCAACCATCAGGTCTATAACACTACTCAAGAACAACCCATTTAGGCCTGTGTAGATGCCGCAGGGCTAGACTTATGTTTCTTAAAGCGCCCATCACTATTTACTCAGATTTGTTGGGACAATCGTCTTGTCTTTCACTATAACTGATATTGTCTGTCATTTTTCCTTTTTGAAAATTCTGAAAAATTCTCTGAAAATATAGACGTCAACTAAGTTTTATTGGTAATGCAAGCATATTCTTTTATAATACAAATGTCATTAAGGGTATATTTTATACAAATCCTTATGTGTCTAAATATAGTTTTCATATTGGATACCAAATGTTTTTTTTTTAATATTGTATTTGCCACCAAGTGCCATAGTGTCCAGTTCAACAGTTCTAGAACATAATCAGTAGTTCAGCTGTGTAATATGAATTTGAATATGTCAATTTAATGTGTTCTGGCTCATTAAACAAAAGGACAAATCAGTGTTGTGAAAACTGTACATCACTTCTAAAAACCCATCAAATGAGACTATTTAATCAGCTAAACTGAGTCTTTTTTAGCTGTGGTAAACTACAACTACTACTACTGCTAAAAGGATGAATTTGACAGCTGGAAAAAATGGTTCTGACTTGTTGCCATTAAGGTGCAAGCAGCGGATACATGAGATGCATCTAAGCCGCTCTTTACATTGGTGAAAGTAAATCAATGAAAACATCCGCAGTTCTGGACTGAAGACAACCTACAGTAACAACACATGGAGACCTGATTTTCACCGTAAAAAAAAATCAGTGGCATGAACTACAAATTCCTGTGAGGGAATTAAGGAAAAGTGGATGTGCTTACAATACAGAGAGGATAGCTACACTTTCTCATGTGTGCAAGACATTCACTGAGTGCAAAGGAGGGCGTTTTCCCCTAAAGTAGTTTGAAAATTTTTTGTTTTTAAATGATTCTGGAGTCTAATATTGATAATCACTGATCAGCTATTGTGAAATTGGATTCCCCTACTTCTATACACATTTGAGTGATTATGGGTGACATAGGATTTATCCACTCCTGGCAAAAGTTATCCACATGGATGTCACCATCACATGTAAACCGCATCACTTCAGTAAATTTTGCTTCACTCATGGTGAGGTAGTACTTATTAGTTATGCACTTGTCTAAAAGTAATAATATTTTTCACATAATGAATGTAAGACTATGAAAGAGTACTGAACTGATTGGTGGATATTTAAACAAGCGAAATGGAACACCAAATCTAAGATTATGCACTGAGGAAAAATAAACTTGGGTATAAACAACTACTTAAATAGTGTTTGTGTATGTGGTATGAAACCAAGAATAGCAAAATGTCTGAAAGTGTGCAGAGTTTTAAAACAGATCAGCTCATGTGTACATTGATGCTTTTGATCTGGGTTCCTGTTGAAATTCCAAGGATGGCATTTGTGATGCACAGAATAACGAGATGTAAGTGAGAACATGGGAATATGTGCTCTACACCAGAGAATTCCTACTACTTCAAGGTACAATGCTTTCCACTTCTGCAGTATTAAGTAGCAAGGATGTAGGGATAAAAGGGTCTATATTACAAGATCAAATGCTTAGGTGATTGAACACCTAAACACTGACGTTGTAATATCGAAAGCAAAAAACTGTGAATGGCCGATTTAACGCAGGGAAAGATTTCCCTTGGCCGTTCGCTGGATTTTGCCATTTTGTCTACTGTAGAATGATCTCATAGTTGGTATATTTAGTTAGGGGGGGGCACAGCTCCCCATGTTGGGGAGTGGGGGGTGAAGCCCCCCACTTAGTTTCGGTGTAAAGTTTTTTTTTTTTTCCATGGCCGACCAACGTGTTTTCATGTCCGTTCGACATTTTTGGGTTTGATATTACAAGTTCAATGTTTAGGTGTTCAATCACCTAAGCATTCGATCTTGTAATATAGACGCTGGATAAAATACTTCAGAAGCATTACAGTAATTCTCTACATTAACTGTATTTTTTTTTTTTTTTTTTTTTTGCAGTCACACTTTATTTTCTAGTATTGCAGAACTCATGAGTACAGGATTCTTGCTTCTGACATGGAGATTTTTGAACTATTATCAAAATGGGATAACTTAGTGGAAAAGTTGATCTACATTATTCAACAAATGATTTTCCAAAATGACAAGACTTTGCCAACATTAGTATGTATAATGAGCTCCAGGACTTACTGATCATTGTGCAGTTTAACAGCACCCTAAGCTATCTTGAAAAGTCTTGCATCACTTCAGAAGTGGAACTGTATAACGCAGCCTTTAAAACTCACTACAGCTATTGTCAGATTAGCTTCCTAATGAAAGTTTGTTTTTTGTGATCTCCTGAGTAAATGGTAATCACAAAACCTAAGAAACATGCATGCAAAGCATGTTTAAAAGTAACATATCACACATGAAAAACATTTTTCAACTGCACCCTATACGGAAGTACAACCTCTCCTGTGTTTCCCCCTGCACCCCAGGTGTGGATGCAACCCCTTCTATGACTTATACATACCAACTTCTAAGACTGCACTGTCTCAGGGAAAAAATGAAATTGCATAGAAAGTGAAGTCTCAGCCTTTAGTTCAGCATACTCTGAATCACATACTAATGAGCAACAATAAGAGAGTTGATCATTTGTGAAGTGATGCAAAGCTTGGCACCCTGTCGTGGCTCACTGATTATAATGCTAATGTGTTTCTGGTAATCAACACAGCAAAGCCTATAGAACCTGCCATAAAATGAAAGTATGCAATGAGCAGCAAAAAGAATTTGGTTTGTTTTTAGATAAACAAGAACAGCCATAGCCCTGTCTACACTTTGTGGTGCAAATGAACTTTCACCCAAGTCACAAGTCTACATAAAAATATTCACAG
This sequence comes from Protopterus annectens, assembly GCF_019279795.1. Classification (NCBI taxonomy): domain Eukaryota; kingdom Metazoa; phylum Chordata; order Ceratodontiformes; family Protopteridae; genus Protopterus; species Protopterus annectens. Next base: position 1,121,986,198 of record NC_056733.1, read on the forward strand.
TTCTGAAAAGTAAGGACTATTGAAAAGGCAGGAATGCAGCATTTACAAACACATGACATTGGCAAATGCTGCATGCAAGAAGCAAATCTTTTGAATTATGTGATAATGTCCTGTTGAAGTTTCCATAAATGACATGACAACACAAAGCTTTAAACTCAGGAGAATCCAAGGGCAGCTGTCCATAGCAAAAAAAATCAAACTCAGTCTGGCTCTACTTGGTGTCCGTGGACTTACTCCACCACATTTTTCTCTGTGGCTTTGAAACATCTGCTTGCAATCCCTAAATATTCAGCCTACAGAGAGCATTAGTAATAGATACTAGCCTTGTGGTAACTCTTTAAACACACACAAAGTTAAACTTGGCACTTTGCTTTATTGTTTCTACACAATAACAGCTGCTTCATGCTTGGACAGCATCATTGCAGGCCACTAAATTTTAACATGTATAAATCATGAATCTTTTTCATAAAGAACATGGTAAAAATGTGAAGTTGTGGTTTACACATGAAGTCCATGTAGCTATCGACAAATATGTCCATTTTTTTTTTATGAGAAAAGATATATCATCAAAGGCCTCTGGTTAATTTTCATTAAGTGTCTCAGAGGAGCAATGCTTTTGTGTTACACGGTGTATAATTAAAGATCATAATAGCAAATGGTGAGATACCCCAGATAGCTTTGTAGCCTGAATTCCTATACTAAGCCATAGTGGAGCAATATCTTGGGGTACATATCCCTACAGTAGGTGAAGTATTGGATGCTGTGGTGGTACGGCGGTAGCGTTGTTACCTCACAGCAAGAGGTTCTCCTGTTCGATTCTCGGCTGGGCTTGGGA